>NW_025725485.1:0-30841 GCF_021461395.2 Schistocerca americana | reverse complement strand
GGAGAGGTTCTAATAATCGAAAGTTAGTGGGTCAGTCCTCTTGTACTTAAGCCGGCATTGTGCCTTTTGTATTAAATTCGGATGCTATTTAAGTGTTTCATCGTCAATAAGAAGGTCCAAGGGATACAGTAAACCTGAAGTGAAGCATCGGAATCTAAAACTGGACTCACAGGAGAGGTTCAAATCATAGAGAGTTAGAGTGTCAGTCCTCTTGTACTTAAGTCGGCATTGTGCCTTTTGTATTAAATTCGGATGCAATTACTGTGTTTCATCGTCAATACGAAGGTCCAAGGGATACAGTAAACCTGAAGTGAAGCATCGGAATCTAAAACTGGCCTCACAGGAGTGGTTCAAATCATAGAAATTTAGAGTGTCTGTCCTCTTGTACCTAAGTCGGCATTGTGCTTTTTGTATTAATTTCGGATGCAATTTCTGTGTTTCATCGTCAATAAGAGGGTCCAAGGGATACAGTAAACCTGAAGTGAAGCATCGGAATCTAAAACTGGAACTCACAGGCGAGGTTGAAATCATAGAAAGTTAGAGTGTCCAGTCCTCTTGTATTTAAGTCGGCATTGTGCATTTGTATTAAATTCGGATGCAATTTTCTGTGTTTCATCGTCAATAAGAAGGTCCTAGGGATTCAGTAAACCTGAAGGTGAAGCATCGAAATCTAAAACTGGACTCACAGGTGAGGTTCAAATCATAGAAAGTTAGAGTGTCTGTCCGCTTGTACTTAAGTCGGCATTGTGCCTTTTTGTATTAAATTCGGATGCAATTTCTGTGTTTCATCGTCAATAAGAAGGTCCAAGGGATACAGAAAACCTGAAGTGAAGCATCGGAATCTAAAACTGGAATCACAGGTTAGGTTCAAATCAAAGAAAGTTAGAGTGTCTGTCCTCTTGTACTTAAGTCGGCATTGTGAGTTTTGTATTAAATTCGGATGCAATTTCTGTGTTTCATAGTCAATAAGAAGGTCCAAGGGATACAGTAAACCTGAAGTGAAGCATCGGAATCTTAAACTGGCCCATAGGAGTGGTTCAAATCATAGAAAATTAGAGTGTCTGTCCTCTTGTACTTCTGTCGGCATTGTGCCTTTTGTATTAATTTCGGATGCAATTTCTGTGTTTCATCGTCAATAAGAAGGTCCAAAGGAATACAGTAAACCAGAAGTGAAGCCGCGCAACAAAAACTGGACTCTCAGGAGCGGTTCAAATCATAGAAATTTAGAGTGTCAGTTCTCTTGTACTCAAGTCGGCATTGTGCTTTTTGTATTAATTTCGGATGCAATTTCTGTGTTTCATCGTCAATAAGAAGGTCCAAGGGATACAGTAACCTAAAGTGAAGCATCAGAATCTAAAACTGGACTCACAGGAGAGGTTGAAATCATAGAATGTTAGAGTGTCAGTCCTCTTGTATTTAAGTCGGCATTGTGCATTTTGTATTAAATTCGGATGCTATTTATGTGTTTCATCGACAATAAGAAGGTCCAAGGAATACAGTAAACCTGAAGTGAAGCATCGGAATCTAAAACTGGACTCACAGGAGAGGTTCAAATCATAGAGAGTTAGAGTGTCATCCTCTTGTACCTAAGTCGGCATTGTGCTTTTTGTATTAATTTCGGATGCAATTTCTGTGTTTCATCGTCAATAAGAAGGTCCAAGGGATACAGTAAACCTAAAGTGAAGCATCAGAATCTAAAACTGGACTCACAGGAGAGGTTGAAATCATAGAATGTTAGAGTGTCAGTCCTCTTGTATTTAAGTCGGCATTGTGCATTTTGTATTGGATTCGGATGCAATTTCTGTGTTTCAACGTCAATAAGAAGGTCCTAGGGATTCAGTAAACCTGAAGTGAAGCATCGAAATCTAAACCTGGACTCACAGGAGAGGTTCAAATCGTAGAAAGTTAGAGTGTCTGTCCGCTTGTACTTAAGTCGGCCATGTGCCTTTTGTATTAAATTCGGATGCAATTTCTGTGTTTCTTCGTCAATAAGAAGGTCCAAGGGATACAGAAAACCTGAAGTGAAGCATCGGAATCTAAACTGGAATCACAGGATAGGTTCAAATCAAAGAAAGTTAGAGTGTCTGTCCTCTTGTACTTAAGTCGGCATTGTGAGTTTTGTATTAAATTCGGATGCAATTTCTGTGTTTCATAGTCAATAAGAAGGTCCAAGGGATACAGTAAACCTGAAGTGAAGCATCGGAATCTTAAACTGGCCCACAGGAGTGGTTCAAATCATAGAAAGTTAGAGTGTCTGTCCTCTTGTACTTAAGTCGGCATTGTGCCTTTTGTATTAATTTCGGATGCATTTTCTGTGTTTCATCGTCAATAAGAAGGTCCAAAGGAATACAGTAAACCAGAAGTGAAGCCGCGGCAACAAAAACTGGTCTCACAGGAGAGGTTCAAATCATAGAAATTTAGAGTGTCAGTTCTCTTGTACTCAAGTCGGCATTGTGCCTTTTGTATTAAATTCGGACGCAAATTTCTGTGTTTCATAGTCAATAAGAAGGTCCAAGGGATACAGTAAATCTGATGTGAAGCATCGGAATCTAAAACTGGACTCACAGGTGAGGTTCAAATCTTAGAAAGTTAGAGTGTCGGTCCTCTTGTACTTAAGTCGGCATTGTGCATTTTGTATTAAATTCGGATGCAATTTCTGTGTTTCATCGTCAATAAGAAGGTCCAAGGGATACAGTAAACCTGAAGTGAAGCATCGGAAT
Source organism: Schistocerca americana (assembly GCF_021461395.2). NCBI lineage: Eukaryota > Metazoa > Arthropoda > Insecta > Orthoptera > Acrididae > Schistocerca > Schistocerca americana. The sequence goes on along the minus strand of NW_025725485.1, from coordinate 28,121 downwards.
CTAAAACTTGTCTCACAGGAGAGGTTCAAATAATCGAAAGTTAGAGTGTCAGTCCTCATGTACTTAAGTCGGCATTGTGCATTTTTTATTAAATTCGGATGCAATCTCTGTGCTTCATAGTCAATAAGAAGGTCCAAGGGATACAGTAAACATGAAGTGAAGCCTCGGCAACAAAAACTGGACTCACAGGAGAGGTTCAAATAATCGAAAGTTAGAGTGTCAGTCCTCTTGTACTTAAGTCGGCATTGTGCCTTTTGTATTAAATTCGGATGCAATTTCTTTGTTTCATAGTCAATAAGAAGGTCCAAGGGATACAGTAAACCTGAAGTGAAGCCTCGGCAACAAAAACTGTTCCCACAGGAGAGGTTCAAATCATAGAAAGTTAGAGTGTCAGTCCTCTTGTACTTAAGTCGGCATTGTGCCTTTTGTATTAAATTCGGATGCAATTTCTGTGTTTCATCGACAATAAGAAGGTCCAAGGGATACAGTAAACCTGAAGTGAAGCATCGGAATCTAAAACTGGACTCACAGGAGAGGTTCAAATAATAGAAAGTTAGAGTGTCAGTCCTCTTGTACTTAAGTCGGCATTGTGACTTTTGTATTAAAATCGGATGTAATTTCAGTGTTTCATCGTTTATAAGAAGGTCCAAGGGATACAGTAAACCTGAAGTGAAGCATCAGAATCTAACACGGGACTTACAGGAGTGGTTCAATTCATAGAAAGTTAGTGTGTCAGTCCTCCTGTACTTAAGTCAGCATTGTGCCTTTTGTATTAAATTCGGATGCAATTTCTGTGTTTCATCGTCAAAAAAAAGGTCCAAGGGGTACAGTGAATCTGAAGGGAAACATCGGAATCTAAAACTGGACTCACAGGAGAGGTTCAAATAATAGAAAGTTAGAGTGTCAGTCCTCTTGTACTTAAGTCGGCATTGTGCCTTTTGTATTAAATTCGGATGCAATTTCTGTGTTTCATCGTCAATAAGAAGGTCCAAGGGATTTTGTAAACCAGAAGTGAAGCATCGAAATCTAAAACTGGACTCACAGGTGAGGTTCAAATCATAGAAAGTGAGAGTGTCAGTCCTCTTGTACTTAAGTCGGCATTGTGCCTTTTGTATTAAATTCGGATGCAATTTCTGTGTTTCATCGTCAATAAGAAGGTCCAAGGGATACAGAAAAACTGAAGTGAAGCATCGGAATCTAAAACTGGACTCACAGGGGAGGTTCAAATCAAAGAAAGTTAGAGTGTCTGTCCTCCTGTACTTAAGTCGGCATTGTGCCTTTTGTATTAAATTCGGATGCAATTTCTGTGTTTCATCGTCTATAAGAAGGTCCAAGGGATACAGTAAACCTGAAGTTAAGCATCGGAATCTAAAACTGGGCTCACAGGAGAGGTTCAAATCATTGAAAGTTAGAGTGTCAGTCCTCTGGTACTAAGTCGGCATTGTGCCTTTTGTAATAAATTCGGATGCAATTTCTGTGTTTCATCGTCAATAAGAAGGTCCAAGGGATACTGTAAACCTGAAGTGAAGCATCGGAATCTATAACTGGACTCACAGGAGTGGTTCAAGTCATAGGAAGTTAGAGTGTCAGTTCTCTTGTACTTAAGTCGGCATTGTGACTGTTGTATTAAATTCGGATGCAATTTCTGTGTTTCAACGTCAATAACAAAGTCCAAGGGATACACTAACCCTGAAGTGAAGCATCGGAATCTAAAACTGGACTCACAGAAGAGGTACAAGTCAGAGAAAGTTAGAGTGTCAGACCTTTTGTACTTAAGTCGGCATTGTGCCTTTTGTATTAAATTCGGATGCAATTTCTGTGTTTCATCGTCAATAAGAAGGTCCAAGGGATACAGTAAACCTGAAGTGAAGCATCGGAATCTAAAACTGGAATCACAGGAGAGGTTCTAATATAGAAAGTTAGAGGGTCAGTCCCTCTTGTACTTAAGCCGGCATTGTGCCTTTTGTATTAAATTCGGATGCTATTTATGTGTTTCATCGTCAATAAGAAGGTCCAAGGGATACAGTAAACCTGAAGTGAAGCATCGGAATCTAAAACTGGACTCACAGGAGAGGTTCAAATCATAGAGAGTTAGAGTGTCAGTCCTCTTGTACTTAAGTCGGCATTGTGCCGTTTGTATTAAATTCGAATGCAATTACTGTGTTTCATCGTCAATACGAAGGTCCAAGGGATACAGTAAACCTGAAGTGAAGCATCGGAATCTAAAACTGGCCTCACAGGAGTGGTTCAAATCATAGAAATTTAGAGTGTCTGTCCTCTTATACCTAAGTCGGCATTGTGCCTTTTGTATTAAATTCGGATGCAATTTCTGTGTTTCATCGTCAATAAGAAGGTCCAAGGGATTTTGTAAACCAGAAGTGAAGCATCGAAATCTAAAACTGGACTCACAGGTGAGGTTCAAATCATAGAAAGTTAGAGTGTCAGTCCTCTTGTACTTAAGTCGGCATTGTGCCTTTTGTATTAAATTCGGATGCAATTTCTGTGTTTCATCGTCAATAAGAAGGCCCAAGTGATACAGTAAACATGAAGTGAAGCATCGGAACCTAAAACTGTACTCAGAGGAGAGGTTCATATCATAGAAACTTAGAGTGTCAGTCCTCTTGTACTTAAGTCGGCATTGTGCCTTTTGTATTAAAATCAGATGCAATTTCTGTGTTTCATCGTCAATAACAAAGTCCAAGGGATACAGTAACCCTGAAGTGAAGCATCGGAATCTAAAACTGGACTCACAGAAGAGGTACAAGTCAGAGAAAGTTAGAGTGTCAGACCTTTTGTACTTAAGTCGGCATTGTGCCTTTTGTATTAAATTCGGATGCAATTTCTGTGTTTTCATCGTCTATAAGAAGGTCCAAGGGATACAGTAAACCTGAAGTTAAGCATCGGAATCTAAAACTGGGCTCACAGGAGAGGTTCAAATCATTGAAAGTTAGAGTGTCATTCCTCTTGTACTAAGTCGGCATTGTGCCTTTTGTATTAAATTTGGATGCAATTTCTGTGTTTCATCGTCAATAAGAAGGTCCAAGGGATACTGTAAACCTGAAGTGAAGCATCGGAATCTATAACTGGACTCACAGGAGTGGTTCAAGTCATAGGAAGTTAGAGTGTCAGTTCTCTTGTACTTAAGTCGGCATTGTGACTGTTGTATTAAATTCGGATGCAATTACTGTGTTTCATAGTCAATACGAAGGTCCAAGGGATGCAGTAAACCTGAAGTGAAGCATCGGAATCTAAAACTGGCCTCACAGGAGTGGTTTAAATCATAGAAATTTAGAGTGTCTGTCCTCTTGTACCTAAGTCGGCATTGTGCTTTTTGTATTAATTTCGGATGCAATTTCTGTGTTTCATCGTCAATAACAAAGTCCAAGGGATACAGTAACCCTGAAGTGAAGCATCGGAATCTAAAACTGGACTCACAGAAGAGGTACAAGTCAGAGAAAGTTAGAGTGTCAGACCTTTTGTACTTAAGTCGGCATTGTGCCTTTTGTATTAAATTCGGATGCAATTTCTGTGTTTCATCGTCAATAAGAAGGTCCAAGGGATACAGTAAACCTGAAGTGAAGCATCGGAATCTAAAACTGGAATCACAGGAGAGGTTCTAATAATAGAAAGTTAGAGGGTCAGTCCTCTTGTACTTAAGCCGGCATTGTGCCTTTTGTATTAAATTCGGATGCTATTTATGTGTTTCATCGTCAATAAGAAGGTCCAAGGGATACAGTAAACCTGAAGTGAAGCATCGGAATCTAAAACTGGACTCACAGGAGAGGTTCAAATCATAGAGAGTTAGAGTGTCAGTCCTCTTGTACTTAAGTCGGCATTGTGCCTTTTGTATTAAATTCGGATGCAATTACTGTGTTTCATAGTCAATACGAAGGTCCAAGGGATGCAGTAAACCTGAAGTGAAGCATCGGAATCTAAAACTGGCCTCACAGGAGTGGTTTAAATCATAGAAATTTAGAGTGTCTGTCCTCTTGTAGCTAAGTCGGCATTGTGCTTTTTGTATTAATTTCGGATGCAATTTCTGTGTTTCATCGTCAATAAGAAGGTCCAAGGGATACAGTAAACCTGAAGTGAAGCATCGGAATCTAAAACTGGACTCACAGGAGAGGTTGAAATCATAGAAAGTTAGAGTGTCAGTCCTCTTGTATTTAAGTCGGCATTGTGCATTTTGTATTAAATTCGGATGCAATTTCTGTGTTTCATCGTCAATAAGAAGGTCCTAGGGATTCAGTAAACCTGAAGTGAAGCATCGAAATCTAAAACTGGACTCACAGGTGAGGTTCAAATCATAGAAAGTTAGAGTGTCTGTCCGCTTGTACTTAAGTCGGCATTGTGCCTTTTGTATTACATTCGGATGCAATTTCTGTGTTTCATCGTCAATAAGAAGGTCCAAGGGATACAGAAAACCTGAAGTGAAGCATCGGAATCTAAAACTGGAATCACAGGATAGATTCAAATCAAAGAAAGTTAGAGTGTCTGTCCTCTTGTACTTAAGTCGGCATTGTGAGTTTTGTATTAAATTCGGATGCAATTTCTGTGTTTCATAGTCAATAAGAAGGTCCAAGGGATACAGTAAACCTGAAGTGAAGCATCGGAATCTTAAACTGGCCCACAGGAGTGGTTCAAATCATAGAAAGTTAGAGTGTCTGTCCTCTTGTACTTAAGTCGGCATTGTGCCTTTTGTATTAATTTCGGATGCAATTTCTGTGTTTCATCGTCAATAAGAAGGTCCAAAGGAATACAGTAAACCAGAAGTGAAGCCGCGGCAACAAAAACTGGACTCACAGGAGAGGTTCAAATCATAGAAATTTAGAGTGTCAGTTCTCTTGTACTCAAGTCGGCATTGTGCCTTTTGTATTAAATTCGGACGCAATTTCTGTGTTTCATCGTTAATAAGAAGGTCCAAGGGATACAGTAAATCTGATGTGAAGCATCGGAATCTAAAACTGGAATCACAGGAGAGGTTCTAATAATAGAAAGTTAGAGGGTCAGTCCTCTTGTACTTAAGCCGGCATTGTGCCTTTTGTATTAAATTCGGATGCTATTTATGTGTTTCATCGTCAATAAGAAGGTCCAATGGATACAGTAAACCTGTAGTGAAGCATCGGAATCTAAAACTGGACTCACAGGAGAGGTTCAAATCATAGAGAGTTAGAGTGTCAGTCCTCTTGTACTTAAGTCGGCATTGTGCCTTTTGTATTAAATTCGGATGCAATTACTGTGTTACATCGTCAATACGAAGGTCCAAGGGATACAGTATACCTGAAGTGAAGCATCGGAATCTAAAACTGGCCTCACAGGCGTGGTTCAAATCATAGAAATTTAGAGTGTCTGTCCTCTTGTACCTAAGTCGGCATTGTGCTTTTTGTATTAATTTCGGATGCAATTTCTGTGTTTCATCGTCAATAAGAAGGTCCAAGGGATACAGTAAACCTGAAGTGAAGCATCGGAATCTAAAACTGGACTCACAGGAGAGGTTGAAATCATAGAAAGTTAGAGTGTCAGTCCTCTTGTATTTAAGTAGGTATTGTGCATTTTGTATTAAATTAGGATGCAATTTCTGTGTTTCATCGTCAATAAGAAGGTCCTAGGGATTCAGTAAACCTGAAGTGAAGCATCGAAATCTAAAACTGGACTCACAGGTGAGGTTCAAATCATAGAAAGTTAGAGTGTCTGTCCGCTTGTACTTAAGTCGTCATTGTGCCTTTTGTATTAAATTCGGATGCAATTTCTGTGTTTTTTCGTCAATAAGAAGGTCCAAGGGATACAGAAAACCTGAAGTGAAGCATCGGAATCTAAAACTGGAATCACAGGATAGGTTCAAATCAAAGAAAGTTAGAGTGTCTGTCCTCTTGTACTTAAGTCGGCATTGTGACTTTTGTATTAAATTCGGATGCAATTTCTGTGTTTCATAGTCAATAAGAAGGTCCAAGGGATACAGTAAGCCTGAAGTGAAGCAACGGAATCTTAAACTGGCCCACAGGAGTGGTTGAAATCATAGAAAGTTAGAGTGTCTGTCCTCTTGTACTTAAGTCGGCATTGTGCCTTTTGTATTAATTTCGGATGCAATTTCTGTGTTTCATCGTCAATAAGAAGGTCCAAAGGAATACAGTAAACCAGAAGTGAAGCCGCGGCAACAAAAACTGGACTCACAGGAGAGGCTCAAATCATAGAAATTTAGAGTGTCAGTTCTCTTGTACTCAAGTCGGCATTGTGCCTTTTGTATTAAATTCGGACGCAATTTCTGTGTTTCATCGTCAATAAGAAGGTCCAAGGGATACAGTAAATCTGATGTGAAGCATCGGAATCTAAAACTGGACTCACAGGTGAGGTTCAAATCTTAGAAAGTTAGAGTGTCGGTCCTCTTGTACTTAAGTCGGCATTGTGCATTTTGTATTAAATTTGGCTGCAATTTCTGTGTTTCATCGTCAATAAGAAGGTCCAAGGGATACAGTTAACCTGAGGTGAAGCATCGGAATCTAAAACTTGTCTCACAGGAGAGGTTCAAATAATCGAAAGTTAGAGTGTCAGTCCTCTTGTACTTAAGTCGGCATTGTGCATTTTTTATTAAATTCGGATGCAATTTCTGTGCTTCATAGTCAATAAGAAGGTCCAAGGGATACAGTAAACATGAAGTGAAGCCTCGGCAACAAAAACTGGACTCACAGGAGAGGTTCAAATCATAGAAAGTTAGAGTGTCAGTCCTCTTGTACTTAAGTCGGCATTGTGCCTTTTGTATTAAATTCGGATGCAATTTCTGTGTTCCATTGTCAATAAGAAGGTCCAAGGGATACAGTAAATCTGAAGTGAAGCATCGGAATCTAAAACTGGACTCACAGGTGAGGTTCAAATCTTAGAAAGTTAGAGTGTCGGTCCTCTTGTACTTAAGTCGGCATTGTGCATTTTGTATTAAATTTGGATGCAATTTCTGTGTTTCATCGTCTATAAGAAGGTCCAAGGTATACAGTAAACCTGAAGTGAAGCATCGGAATCTAAAACTGGTCTCACAGGAGAGGTTCAAATAATCGAAAGTTAGAGTGTCAGTCCTCTTGTACTTAAGTCGGCATTGTGCCTTTTGTATTAAATTCGGATGCAATTTCTGTGTTTCATAGTCAATAAGAAGGTCTAAGGGATACAGTAAACCTGAAGTGAAGCCTCGGCAACAAAAACTGGACCTACAGGAGAGGTTTAAATCATAGAAAGTTAGAGTGTCAGTCCTCTTGTACTTAAGTCGGCATTGTGCCATTTGTATTAAATTCGGATGCAATTTCTGTGTTTCATCGTCAATAAGAAGGTCCAAGGGATACAGTAAACCTGAAGTGAAGCATCGGAATCTAAAACTGGACTCACAGGAGAGGTTCAAATAATAGAAAGTTTGAGTGTCAGTCCTCTTATACTTAGGTCGGCATTGTGCCTTTTGTATTAAATTCGGATGTAATTTCTGTGTTTCATCGTTAATAACAAGGTCCGAGGGATACAGTAAACCTGAAGTGAAGCATCGGAATCTAACACGGGACTCACAGGAGTGGTTCAAATCATAGAAAGTTAGAGTGTCAGTCCTCTTGTACTTAAGTCAGCATTGTGCCTTTTGTATTAAATTCGGATGCAATTTCTGTGTTTCATCGTCAATAAGAAGGTCCAAGGGATACAGTAAATCTGAAGTGAAACATCGGAATCTAAAACTGTACTCACAGGAGAGGTTCATATCATAGAAAGTTAGAGGGTCAGTCCTCTTGTACTGAAGACGGTATTGTGCCTTTTGTATTAAATTCGGATGCAATTTCTGTGTTTCATCGTCAATAAGAAGGTCCAGGGGATACAGTTAACCTGAATTGATGCCTCGGAATCTAAAACTGGACTCACAGGAGAGGTTCAAATCAGAGAAACTTAGAGTGTCAGTCCTCTTGTACTTCAGTCGGCATTGTGCCTTTTTTATTAAATTCGGGTGCAATTTCTGTGTTCCATTGTCAATAAGAAGGTCCAAGGGATACAGTAAACCTGAAGTGAAGCATCGGAATCTAAAACTGGACTCACAGGAGAGGTTCAAATCATAGAAAGTTAGAGTGTCAGTGCTCTTGTACTTAAATCGGCATTGTGCCTTTTGTATTAAATTCAGATGCAATATCTGTGTTTCATCGTCAAGAAGAAAGTCCAAGCGATACAGTGAAACTGAAGTGAAGCAGCGGAATCTAAAACTGGGTTCACAGGAGTGGTTCAAATCATAGAAATTTAGAGTGTCAGTCCTCTTGTACTTAAGTCGGAATTGTGCCTTTTGTATTACATTCGTATGCAATTTCTGTGTTTCATCGTCAATAAGAAGGTCCAAGGGATGCAATAAACCTGAAGTGAAGCATCGGTATCTAAAACTGTACTCACAGGAGAGGTTCAAATCATAAAAAGTTAGAGTGTCAGTCCTCTTGTACTTAAGTCGGCATTGTGCCTTTTGTATTAAATTCGGATGCAATATCTGTGTTTCATCGTCAATAAGAAGGTCCAAGGGATACAGAAAACCTGAAGTGAAGCATTGGAATCTAAAACTGGACTCACAGGAGAGGTTCAAATCAAAGAAAATTAGAGTGTCTGTCCTCCTGTACTTAGGTCGGCATTGTGCCTTTTGTATTAAATTCGGATGCAATTTCTGTGTTTCATAGTCAATAAGAAGGTCCAAGGGATACAGTAAACCTGAAGTGAAGCCTCGGCAACAAAAACTGGACTCACAGGAGAGGTTCAAATCATAGAAAGTTAGAGTGTCAGTCCTCTTGTACTTAAGTCGGCATTGTGCCCTTTGTATTAAATTCGGATGCAATTTCTGTGTTTCATCGTCAATAAGAAGGTCCAAGGGATACAGTAAACCCTAAGTGAAGCATCGGAATCTAAAACTGGACTCACAGGAGAGGTTCAAATAATAGAAAGTTAGAGTGTCAGTCCTCTTGTACTTAGGTCGGCATTGTGTCTTTTGTATTAAATTCGGAAGTAATTTCTGTGTTTCATCGTTTATAAGAAGGTCCGAGGGATACAGTAAACCTGAAGTGAAGCATCGAAATCTAACACGGGACTCACAGGAGTGGTTCAATTCATAGAAAGTTAGAGTGTCAGTCCTCTTGTACTTAAGTCAGCATTGTGCCTTTTGTATTAAATTCGGATGCAATTTCTGTGTTTCATCGTCAATTAAAAGGTCCAAGGGATACAGTAAATCTGAAGTGAAACATCGGTATCTAAAACTGGACTCACAGGAGAGGTTCAAATCATAGAAAGTTAGAGGGGCAGTCCTCTTGTACTGATAACGGCATTGTGCCTTTTGTATTAAATTCGGATGCAATTTCTGTGTTTCATCGTCAATAAGAAGGTCCAAGGGATAAAGTAAACCTGAAGTGATGCCTCGGCATCTAAAACTGGACTCACAGGAGAGGTTCAAATCATAGACAATTAGAGTGTCAGTCCTTTGTACTTAAGTCGGCATTGTGCCTTTTGTTTTAAAATCGGATGCAATTTCTGTGCTTCATCGTCAGTAAGAAGGTCCAAGGGATACAGTAAACTTGAAGTGAAGCATCGGAATCTAAAACTGGACTCACAGGAGAGGTTCAAATCAGAGAAACTTAGAGTGTCAGTCCTCTTGTACTTAAGTCGGCATTGTGCCTTTTTTATTAAATTCGGATGCCATTTCAGTGTTCCATTGTCAATAAGAAGGTCCAAGGGACACAGTAAACCTGAAGTGAAGCATCGGAATCTAAAACTGGACTCACAGGAGAGGTTCAAATCATAGAAAGTTAGAGTGTCAGTCCTCTTGTGCTTAAGTCGCCATTGTGCCTTTTGTATTAAATTCAGATGCAATATCTGTGTTTCATCGTCAAGAAGAAAGTCCAAGGGATACAGTGAAACTGAAGTGAAGCAGCGGAATCTAAAACTGTACTCACAGGAGAGGTTCAAATCATAAAAAGTTAGAGTGTCAGTCCTCTTGTACTTAAGTCGGCATTGTGCATTTTGTATTAAATTCGGATGCAATTTCTGTGTTTCATCGTCAATAAGAAGGTCCAAGGGATTCAGTTAACCTGAAGTGAAGCATCGAAATCTAAAACTGGACTCACAGGTGAGGTTCAAATCATAGAAAGTTAGAGTGTCAGTCCTCTTGTACTTAGGTCGGCATTGTGCCTTATGTATTAAATTCGGATACAATTTCTGTGTTTCATCGTCAATAAGAAGGTCCAAGGGATACAGAAAACCTGAAGTGAAGCATCGGAATCTAAAACTGGACTCACAGGAGAGGTTCAAATCAAAGAAAGTTAGAGTGTCTGTCCTCCTGTACTTATGTCGGCATTGTGCCTTTTGTATTAAATTCGGATGCAATTTCTGTGTTTCATGGTCAATAAGAAGGTCCAAGGGATACAGAAAACCTGAAGTGAAGCATCGGAATCTAAACCTGGACTCACAGGAGAGGTTCAAATCAAAGAAAGTTAGAGTGTCTGTCCTCCTGTACTTAAGTCGGCATTGTGCCTTTTGTAATAAATTCGGATGCAATTTCTGTGTTTCATCGTCTATAAGAAGGTCCAAGGGATACAGTAAACCTAAAGTGAAGCATCGGAATCTAAAACTGGACTCACAGGAGAGGTTCAAATCAAAGAAAGTTAGAGTGTCTGTCCTCCTGTACCTAAGTCGGCATTGTGCCTTTTGTATTCAATTCGGATGCAATTTCTGTGTTTCATCGTCTATAAGAAGGTCCAAGGGATTCAGTAAACCTGAAGTGAAGCATCGAAATCTAAAACTCTACTCTCAGGTGAGGTTCAAATCATAGAAACTTAGAGTGTCAGTCCTCTTGTACTTAAGTCGGCATTGTGCCTTTTGTATTAAATTCGGATGCAATTTCTGTGTTCCTTCGTCAATAAGAAGGTCCAAGGGATACTGTAAACCTGAAGTGAAGCATCGGAATCTACAACTGGACTCACAGGAGTGGTTCAAATCATAGGAAGTTAGAGTGTCAGTCCTCTTGTACTTAAGTCGGCATTGTGACTGTTGTATTAAATTCGGATGCAATTTCTGTGTTTCATCGTCAATAAGAAGGTCCAAGGGATACAGTAAACATGAAGTGAAGCATCGGAATCTAAAACTGTACTCACAGGAGAGGTTCATATCATAGAAACTTAGAGTGTCAGTCCTCTTGTACTTAAGTCGGCATTGTGCCTTTTGTATTAAAATCGGATGCTATTTCTGTGTTTCATCGTCAATAAGAAAGTCCAAGGGATACAGTAACCCTGAAGTGAAGCATCGGAATCCAAATCTGGACTCACAGAAGAGGTACAAGTCAGAGAAAGTTAGAGTGTCAGTCCTCTTGTACTTAAGTCGGCATTGTGCCTTTTGTATAAAAATCGGATGCAATTTCTGTGTATCATCGTCAGTAAGAAGGTCCAAGGGATACAGTAAACTTGAAGTGAAGCATCGGAATCTAAAACTGGACTCACAGGAGAGGTTCAAATCAGAGAAACTTAGAGTGTCAGTCCTCTTGTACTTAAGTCGGCATTGTGCCTTTTTTATTAAATTCGGATGCTATTTCTGTGTTCCATTGTCAATAAGAACTTCCAAGGGATACAGTAAACCTGAAGTCAAGCATCGGAATATAAAACTGGACTCACGGGAGAGGTTCAAATCATAGAAAGTTAGAGTGTCAGTCCTCTTGTACTTATGTCGGCATTGTGCCTTTTGTATTACATTCGTATGCAAATTGTGTTTCGTCGTCAATAAGAAGGTCCAAGGGACGCAATAAACCTGAAGTGAAGCAACGGAATCTAAAACTGAACTCACAGGAGAGGTTCAAATCATAAAAAGTTAGAGTGTCAGTCCTCTTGTACTTAAGTCGGCATTGTGCATTTTGTATTAAATTCGGATGCAATTTCTGTGTTTCATCGTCAATAAGAAGGTCCAAGGGATTCAGTAAACCTGAAGTGAAGCATCGAAATCTAAAACTGGAATCACAGGTGAGGTTCAAATCATAGAAAGTTAGAGTGTCAGTCCTCTTGTACTTAAGTCGGCATTGTGCCTTTTGTATTAAATTCGGATGCAATTTCTGTGTTTCATCGTCAATAAGAAGGTCCAAGGGATACAGAAAACCTGAAGTGAAGCATCGGAATCTAAAACTGGACTCACAGGAGAGGTTCAAATCAAAGAAAGTTAGAGTGTCTGTCCTCCTGTACTTAAGTCGGCATTGTGCCTTTTGTATTAAATTCGGATGCAAATCCTGTGTTTCATCGTCTATTAGAAGGTCCAAGGAATACAGTAAACCTAAAGTGAAGCATCGGAATCTAAAACTGGACTCACAGGAGAGGTTCAAATCACAGCAAGTTAGAGTGTCTGTCCTCCTGTACTTAAGCCGGCATTGTGCCTTTTGTATTAAATTCGGATGCAATTTCTGTGTTTCATCGTCTATAAGAAGGTCCAAGGGATTCAGTAAACCTGAAGTGAAGCATCGAAATCTAAAACTGGACTCACAGGAGTGGTTCAATTCATAGAAAGTTAGAGTGTCAGTCCTCTTGTACTTAAGTCAGCATTGTGCCTTTTGTATTAAATTCGGATGCAATTTCTGTGTTTCATCGTCAATAAGAAGGTCCAAGGGATACAGTAAATCTGAAGTGAAACATCGGAATCTAAAACTGGACTCACAGGAGAGGTTCAAATCATAGAAAGTTAGAGGGTCAGTCCTCTTGTACTGAAGACGGCATTGTGCCTTTTGTATTAAATTCGGTTGCAATTTCTGTGTCTCATCGTCAATAAGAAGGGCCAAGGGATACAGTAAACCTGAAGTGATGCCTCGGCATCTAAAACTGGACTCACAGGAGAGGTTCAAATCATAGACAATTAGAGTGTCAGTACTTTGTACTTAAGTCGGTATTGTGCCTTTTGTATTAAAATCGGATGCAATTTCTGTGCATCATCGTCAGTAAGAAGGTCCAAGGGATACAGTAAACTTGAAGTGAAGCATCGGAATCTAAAACTGGACTCACAGGAGAGGTTCAAATCAGAGAAACTTAGAGTGTCAGTCCTCTTGTACTTAAGTCGGCATTGTGCCTTTTTTATTAAATTCGGATGCCATTTCTGTGTTCCATTGTCAATAAGAAAGTCCAAGGGATACAGTAAACCTGAAGTAAAGCATCGGAATCTAAAACTGGACTCACAGGAGAGGTTCAAATCATAGAAAGTTAGAGTGTCAGTCCTCTTGTACTTAAGTCGCCATTGTGCCTTTTGTATTAAATTCAGATGCAATATCTGTGTTTCATCGTCAAGAAGAAAGTCCAAGGGATACAGTGAAACTGAAGTGAAGCAGCGGAATCTAAAACTGGGCTCACAGGAGTGGTGCAAATCATAGAAATTTAGAGTGTCAGTCCCCTTGTACTTAAGTCGGAATTGTGCCTTTTGTATTACATTCGTATGCAATTTCTGTGTTTCATCGTCAATAAGAAGGTCCAAGGGATGCAATAAACCTGAAGTGAAGCATCGGAATCTGAAACTGTACTCACAGGAGAGGTTCAAATCATAAAAAGTTAGAGTGTCAGTCCTCTTGTACTTAAGTCGGCATTGTGCATTTTGTATTAAATTCGGATGCAATTTCTGTGTTTCATCGTCAATAAGAAGGTCCAAGGGATTCAGTAAACCTGAAGTGAAGCATCGAAATCTAAAACTGGACTCACAGGTGAGGTTCAAATCATAGAAAGTTAGAGTGTCATTCCTCTTGTACTTAAGTCGGCATTGTGCCTTTTGTATTAAATTCGGATGCAATTTCTGTGTTTCATCGTCAATAAGAAGGTCCAAGGTATACAGAAAACCTGAAGTGAAGCATCGGAATCTAAAACTGGACTCACAGGAGAGGTTCAAATCAAAGAAAGTTAGAGTGTCTGTCCTCCTGTACTTAAGTCGGCATTGTGCCTTTTGTAATAAATTCGGATGCAATTTCTGTGTTTCATCGTCTATAAGAAGGTCCAAAGGATACAGTAAACCTAAAGTGAAGCATCGGAATCTAAAACTGGACTCACAGGAGAGGTTCAAATGAAAGAAAGTTAGAGTGTCTGTCCTCCTGTACTTAAGTCGTCATTGTGCCTTTTGTATTCAATTCGGATGCAATTTCTGTGTTTCATCGTCTATAAGAAGGTCCAAGGGATTCAGTAAACCTGAAGTGAAGCATCGAAATCTAAAACTGGACTCCCAGGTGAGGTTCAAATCATAGAAACTTAGAGTGTCAGTCCTCTTGTACTTAAGTCGGCATTGTGCCTTTTGTATTAAATTCGGATGCAATTTCTGTGTTTCATCGTCAATAAGAAGGTCCAAGGGATACAGAAAACCTGAAGTGAAGCATCGGAATCTAAAACTGGAATCACAGGAGAGGTTCAAATCAAAGAAAGTTAGAGCGTCTGTTCTCTTGTACTTAAGTCGGCATTGTGCCTTTTGTATTAAATTCGGATGCAATTTCTGTGTTTCATCGTGAATAAGAAGGTCCAAGGGATACAGTAAACCTGAAGTGAAGCATCGGAATCTAAAACTGGACTCACAGGAGGGGTTCAAATCATAGAAAGTTAGAGTGTCAGTCCTCTTGTACTTAAGTCGGCATTGTGCCTTTTGTATTAAATTCGGATGCAATTTCTGTGTTTCATCGTCAATAAGAAGGTCCAAGGGATACTGTAAACCTTAAGTGAAGCATCGGAATCTACAACTGGACTCACAGGAGTGGTTCAAATCATAGGAAGTTAGAGTGTCAGTCCTCTTGTACTTAAGTCGGCATTGTGACTGTTGTATTAAATTCGGATGCAATTTCTGTGTTTCATCGTCAATAAGAAGGTCCAAGGGATACAGTAAACATGAAGTGAAGCATCGGAATCTAAAACTGTACTCACAGGAGAGGTTCATATCATAGAAACTTAGAGTGTCAGTCCTCTTGTACTTAAGTCGGCATTGTGCCTTTAGTATTAAAATCGGATGCTATTTCTGTGTTTCATCGTCAATAAGGAAGTCCAAGGGATACAGTAGCCCTGAAGTGAAGCATCGGAATCCAAATCTGGACTCACAGAAGAGGTACAAGTCAAAGAAAGTTAGAGTGTCAGTCCTCTTGTACTTAAGTCGGCATTGTGCCTTTTGTATTAAAATCGGATGCAATTTCTGTGTTTCATCGTCAGTAAGAAGGTCCAAGGGATACAGTAATTTTGAAGTGAAGCATCGGAATCTAAAACTGGACTCACAGGAGAGGTTCAAATCAGAGAAACTTAGAGTGTCAGTCCTCTTGTACTTAAGTCGGCATTGTGCCTTTTTTATTAAATTCGGACGCAATTTCTGTGTTCCTTTGTGAATAAGAAGGTCCAAGGGATACAGTAAACCTGAAGTGAAACATCGGAATCTAAAACTGGACTCACAGGAGAGGTTCAAATCATAGAAAGTTAGAGTGTCAGTCCTCTTGTACTTAAGCCGGCATTGTGCCTTTTGTATTAAATTCAGATCCAATATCTGTGTTTCATCGTCAAGAAGAAAGTCCAAGGGATACAGTGAAACCAAAGTGAAGCATCGGAATCTAAAACTGGGCTCACAGGAGTGGTTCAAATCATAGAAATTTATAGTGTCAGTCCTCTTGTACTTAAGTCGGCATTGTGCCTTCTGTATTACATTCGTATGCAATATCTGTGTTTCATCGTCAATAAGAAGGTCCAAGGGATGCAATAAACCTGAAGTGAAGCATCGGAATCTAAAACTGTACTCACAGGAGAGGTTCAAATCAAAGAAAGTTAGAGTGTCTGTCCTCCTGTACTTAAGTCGGCATTGTGCCTTTTGTATTAAATTCGGATGCAAATTCTGTGTTTCGTCGTCTATTAGAAGGACCAAGGAATACAGTAAACCTAAAGTGAAGCATCGGAATCTAAAACTGGACTCACAGGAGAGGTTCAAATCAAAGAAAGTTAGAGCGTCTGTTCTCTTGTACTTAAGTCGGCATTGTGCCTTTTGTATTAAATTCGGATGCAATTTCTGTGTTTCATCGTCAATAAGAAGGTCCAAGGGATACAGCAAACCTGAAGTGAAGCATCGGAATCTAAAACTGGACTCACAGGAGAGGTTCAAATCATAGAAAGTTAGAGTGTCAGTCCTCTTGTACTTAAGTCGGCATTGTGCCTTTTGTATTAAATTCGGATGCAATTTCTGTGTTTCATCGTCAATAAGAAGGTCCAAGGGATACAGTAAACATAAGTGAAGCATCGGAATCTAAAACTGTACTCACAGGAGAGGTTCATATCATAGAAACTTAGAGTGTCAGTCCTCTTGTACTTAAGTCGGCATTGTGCCTTTTGTATTAAAATCGGATGCTATTTCTGTGTTTCATCGTCAATAAGGAAGTCCAAGGGATACAGTAACCCTGAAGTGAAGCATCGGAATCCGAATCTGGACTCACAGAAGAGGTACAAGTCAGAGAAAGTTAGAGTGTCAGTCCTCTTGTACTTAAGTCGGCATTGTGCCTATTGTATTAAAATCGGATGCAATTTCTGTGTTTCATCGTCAGTAAGAAGGTCCAAGGGATACAGTAAACTTGAAGTGAAGCATCGGAATCTAAAACTGGACTCACAGGAGAGGTTCAAATCAGAGATACTTAGAGTGTCAGTCCTCTTGTACTTAAGTCGGCATTGTGCCTTTTTTATTAAATTCGGATGCAATTTCTGTGTTCCATTGTCAATAAGAAGTTCCAAGGGATACAGTAAACCTGAAGTGAAGCATCGGAATCTAAAACTGGACTCACAGGAGAGGTTCAAATCATAGAAAGTTAGAGTGTCAGTCCTCTTGTACTTAAGCCGGCATTGTGCCTTTTGTATTAAATTCAGATCCAATATCTGTGTTTCATCGTCAAGAAGAAAGTCCAAGGGATACAGTGAAACCAAAGTGAAGCATCGGAATCTAAAACTGGGCTCACAGGAGTGGTTCAAATCATAGAAATTTATAGTGTCAGTCGTCTTGTACTTAAGTCGGCATTGTGCCTTCTGTATTACATTCGTATGCAATATCTGTGTTTCATCGTCAATAAGAAGGTCCAAGGGATGCAATAAACCTGAAGTGAAGCATCGGAATCTAAAACTGTACTCACAGGAGAGGTTCAAATCAAAGAAAGTTAGAGTGTCTGTCCTCCTGTACTTAAGTCGGCATTGTGCCTTTTGTATTAAATTCAGATGCAAATTCTGTGTTTCGTCGTCTATTAGAAGGACCAAGGAATACAGTAAACCTAAAGTGAAGCATCGGAATCTAAAACTGGACTCACAGGAGAGGTTCAAATCAAAGAAAGTTAGAGTGTCTGTCCTCCTGTACTTAAGTCGGCATTGTGCCTTTTGTATTAAATTCCGATGCAATTTCTGTGTTTCATCGTCTATAAGAAGGCCCAAGGAATTCAGTAAACCTGAAGTGAAGCATCGAAATCTAAAACTGGACTCACAGGAGAGGTTCAAATCAAAGAAAGTTAGAGCGTCTGTTCTCTTGTACTTAAGTCGGCATTGTGCCTTTTGTATTAAATTCGGATGCAATTTCTGTGTTTCATCGTCAATAAGAAGGTCCAAGGGATACAGCAAACCTGAAGTGAAGCATCGGAATCTAAAACTGGACTCACAGGAGAGGTTCAAATCATAGAAAGTTAGAGTGTCAGTCCTCTTGTACTTAAGTCGGCATTGTGCCTTTTGTATTAAATTCGGATGCAATTTCTGTGTTTCATCGTCAATAAGAAGGTCCAAGGGATACTGTAAACCTGAAGTGAAGCATCGGAATCTACAACTGGACTCACAGGAGTGGTTCAAATCATAGGAAGTTAGAGTGTCAGTCCTCTTGTACTTAAGTCGGCATTGTGACTGTTGTATTAAATTCGAATGCAATTTCTGTGTTTCATCGTCAATAAGAGGGTCCAAGG
Organism: Schistocerca americana; assembly: GCF_021461395.2. Classification (NCBI taxonomy): domain Eukaryota; kingdom Metazoa; phylum Arthropoda; class Insecta; order Orthoptera; family Acrididae; genus Schistocerca; species Schistocerca americana. The sequence continues at coordinate 10,204 of NW_025725485.1, read as the reverse complement.
GATACAGTAAACATGAAGTGAAGCATCGGAATCTAAAACTGTACTCACAGGAGAGGTTCATATCATAGAAACTTAGAGTGTCAGTCCTCTTGTACTTAAGTCGGCATTGTGCCTTTTGTATTAAAATCGGATGCTATTTCTGTGTTTCATCGTCAATAAGGAAGTCCAAGGGATACAGTAACCCTGAAGTGAAGCATCGGAATCCAAATCTGGACTCACAGAAGAGGTACAAGTCAGAGAAAGTTAGAGTGTCAGTCCTCTTGTACTTAAGTCGGCATTGTGCCTTTTGTATTAAAATCGGATGCAATTTCTGTGTTTCATCGTCAGTAAGAAGGTCCAAGGGATACAGTAAACTTGAAGTGAAGCATCGGAATCTAAAACTGGACTCACAGGAGAGGTTCAAATCAGAGAAACTTAGAGTGTCAGTCCTCTTGTACTTAAGTCGGCATTGTGCCTTTTTTATTAAATTCGGACGCAATTTCAGTGTTTCATCGTCAGTAAGAAGGTCCAAGGGATACAGTAAATCTGAAGTGAAGCATCGGAATCTAAAACTGGACTCACAGGAGAGGTTCAAATCAGAGAAACTTAGAGTGTCAGTCCTCTTGTACTTAAGTCGGCATTGTGCCTTTTTTATTACATTCGGATGCAATTTCTGTGTTCCATTGTCAATAAGAAGGTCCAAGGGATACAGTAAACCTGAAGTGAAGCATCGGAATCTAAAACTGGACTCACAGGAGAGGTTCAAATCATAGAAAGTTAGAGTGTCAGTCCTCTTGTACTTAAGCCGGCATTGTGCCTTTTGTATTAAATTCAGATCCAATATCTGTGTTTCATCGTCAAGAAGAAAGTCCAAGCGATACAGTGAAACCAAAGTGAAGCATCGGAATCTAAAACTGGGCTCACAGGAGTGGTTCAAATCATAGAAATTTAGAGTGTCAGTCCTCTTGTACTTAAGTCGGCATTGTGCCTTCTGTATTACATTCGTATGCAATATCTGTGTTTCATCGTCAATAAGAAGGTCCAAGGGATGCAATAAACCTGAAGTGAAGCATCGGAATCTAAAACTGTACTCACAGGAGAGGTTCAAATCAAAGAAAGTTAGAGTGTCTGTCCTCCTGTACTTAAGTCGGCATTGTGCCTTTTGTATTAAATTCGGATGCAAATTCTGTGTTTCGTCGTCTATTAGAAGGACCAAGGAATACAGTAAACCTAAAGTGAAGCATCGGAATCTAAAACTGGAGTCACAGGAGAGGTTCAAATCAAAGAAAGTTAGAGTGTCTGTCCTCCTGTACTTAAGTCGGCATTGTGCTTTTTGTATTAAATTCGGATGCAATTTCTGTGTTTCATCGTCTATAAGAAGGTCCAAGGGATTCAGTAAACCTGAAGTGAAGCATCGAAATCTAAAACTGGACTCACAGGTGAGGTTCAAATCATAGAAACTTAGAGTGTCAGTCCTCTTGTACTTAAGTCGGCATTGTGCCTTTTGTATTAAATTCGGATGCAATTTCTGTGTTTCATCGTCAATAAGAAGGTCCAAGGAATACTGTAAACCTGAAGTGAAGCATCGGAATCTATAACTGGACTCACAGGAGTGGTTCAAATCATAGGAATTTAGAGTGTCAGTCCTCTTGTACTTAAGTCGGCATTGTGACTGATGTATTAAATTCGGATGCAATTTCTGTGCTTCATCGTCAATAAGAAGGTCCAAGGGATACAGTAAACATGAAGTGAACCATCGGAATCTAAAACTGTACTCACAGGAGAGGTTCATATCATAGAAACTTAGAGTGTCAGTCCTCTTGTACTTAAGTCGGCATTGTGCCTTTTGTATTACAATCGGATGCAATATCTGTGTTTCATCGTCTATAAGAAGGTCCAAGGGATTCAGTAAACCTGAAGTGAAGCATCGAAATCTAAAACTGGACTCACAGGTGAGGTTCAAATCATAGAAACTTAGAGTGTCAGTCCTCTTGTACTTAAGTCGGCATTGTGCCTTTTGTATTAAATTCGGATGCAATTTCTGTGTTTCATCGTCAATAAGAAGGTCCAAGGGATACAGAAAACCTGAAGTGAAGCATCGGAATCTAAAACTGGAATCACAGGAGAGGTTCTAATCGAAGAAAGTTAGAACGTCTGTCCTCTTGTACTTAAGGCGGCATTGTGCCTTTTGTATTAAATTCGGATGCAATTTCTGTGTTTCATCGTCAATAAGAAGGTCCAAGGGATACAGTAAACCTGAAGTGAAGCATCGGAATCTAAAACTGGACTCACAGGAGAGGTTCAAATCATAGAATGTTAGAGTGTCAGTCCTCTTGTACTTAAGTCGGCATTGTGCCTTTTGTATTAAATTCGGATGCAATTTCTGTTTTTCATCGTCAATAAGAAGGTCCAAGGGATACTGTAAACCTGAAGTGAAGCATCGGAATCTATAACTGGACTCACAGGAGTGGTTCAAATCATAGGAAGTTAGAGTGTCAGTCCTCTTGTACTTAAGTCGGCATTGTGACTGATGTATTAAACTCGGATGCAATTTCTGTGCTTCATCGTCAATAAGAAGGTCCAAGGGATACAGTAAACATGAAGTGAAGCATCGGAATCTAAAACTGTACTCACAGGAGAGGTTCATATCATAGAAACTTAGAGTGTCAGTCCTCTTGTACTTAAGTCGGCATTGTGCCTTTTGTATTAAATTCGGATGCAATTTCTGTGTTTCATCGTCAATAAGAAAGTCCAAGGGATACAGTAACCCTGAAGTGAAGCATCGGAATCTAAAACTGGCCTCACAGAAGAGGTACAAGTCAGAGAAAGCTAGAGTGTCAGTCCTCTTGTACTTAAGTCGGCATTGTGCCTTTTGTATTAAATTCGGATGCAATTTCTGTGTTTCATCGTCAATGAGAGGGTCCAAGGGATACAGTAAACCTGAAGTGAAGCATCGGAATCTAAAACTGGAATCACAGGAGAGGTTAAAATCAAAGTTAGTTAGAGTGTCGGTCCTCCTGTACTTAAGTCGGCATTGTGCCTTTTGTATTAAATTCGGATGCAATTTCTGTGTTTCATCGTCTATTAGAAGGTCCTAGGGATACAGTAAACCTAAAGTGAAGCATCGGAATCTAAAACTGGACTCACAGGAGAGGTTCAAATCAAAGAAAGTTAGAGTGTCTGTCCTCCTGTACTTAAATCGGCATTGTGCCTTTTGTATTAAATTCGGATGCAATTTCTGTGTTTCATCGTCTATAAGAAGGTCCAAGGGATTCAGTAAACCTGAAGTGAAGCATCGAAATCTAAAACTGGACTCACAGGTGGGGTTCAAATCATAGAAACTTAGAGTTTCAGTCCTCTTTTACTTAAGTCGGCATTGTGCCTTTTGTATTAAATTCGGATGCAATTTCTGTGTTTCATCGTCAATAAGAAGGTCCAAGTGATACAGAAAACCTGAAGTGAAGCATCGGAATCTAAAACTGGAATCACACGAGAGGTTCTAATCAAAGAAAGTTAGAGCGTCTGTCCTCTTGTACCTAAGTCGGCATTTTGCCTTTTGTATTAAATTCGGATGCAATTTCTGTGTTTCATCGTCAATAAGAAGGTCCAAGGGATACAGTAAACATAAGTGAAGCATCGGAATCTAAAACTGTACTCACAGGAGAGGTTCATATCATAGAAACTTAGAGTGTCAGTCCTCTTGTACTTAAGTCGGCATTGTGCCTTTTGTATTAAAATCGGATGCTATTTCTGTGTTTCATCGTCAATAAGGAAGTCCAAGGGATACAGTAACCCTGAAGTGAAGCATCGGAATCCAAATCTGGACTCACAGAAGAGGTACAAGTCAGAGAAAGTTAGAGTGTCAGTCCTCTTGTACTTAAGTCGGCATTGTGCCTATTGTATTAAAATCGGATGCAATTTCTGTGTTTCATCGTCAGTAAGAAGGTCCAAGGGATACAGTAAACTTGAAGTGAAGCATCGGAATCTAAAACTGGACTCACAGGAGAGGTTCAAATCAGAGATACTTAGAGTGTCAGTCCTCTTGTACTTAAGTCGGCATTGTGCCTTTTTTATTAAATTCGGATGCAATTTCTGTGTTCCATTGTCAATAAGAAGTTCCAAGGGATACAGTAAACCTGAAGTGAAGCATCGGAATCTAAAACTGGACTCACAGGAGAGGTTCAAATCATAGAAAGTTAGAGTGTCAGTCCTCTTGTACTTAAGCCGGCATTGTGCCTTTTGTATTAAATTCAGATCCAATATCTGTGTTTCATCGTCAAGAAGAAAGTCCAAGGGATACAGTGAAACCAAAGTGAAGCATCGGAATCTAAAACTGGGCTCACAGGAGTGGTTCAAATCATAGAAATTTATAGTGTCAGTCCTCTTGTACTTAAGTCGGCATTGTGCCTTCTGTATTACATTCGTATGCAATATCTGTGTTTCATCGTCAATAAGAAGGTCCAAGGGATGCAATAAACCTGAAGTGAAGCATCGGAATCTAAAACTGTACTCACAGGAGAGGTTCAAATCAAAGAAAGTTAGAGTGTCTGTCCTCCTGTACTTAAGTCGGCATTGTGCCTTTTGTATTAAATTCGGATGCAAATTCTGTGTTTCGTCGTCTATTAGAAGGACCAAGGAATACAGTAAACCTAAAGTGAAGCATCGGAATCTAAAACTGGACTCACAGGAGAGGTTCAAATCAAAGAAAGTTAGAGCGTCTGTTCTCTTGTACTTAAGTCGGCATTGTGCCTTTTGTATTAAATTCGGATGCAATTTCTGTGTTTCATCGTCAATAAGAAGGTCCAAGGGATACAGTAAACATAAGTGAAGCATCGGAATCTAAAACTGTACTCACAGGAGAGGTTCATATCATAGAAACTTAGAGTGTCAGTCCTCTTGTACTTAAGTCGGCATTGTGCCTTTTGTATTAAAATCGGATGCTATTTCTGTGTTTCATCGTCAATAAGGAAGTCCAAGGGATACAGTAACCCTGAAGTGAAGCATCGGAATCCAAATCTGGACTCACAGAAGAGGTACAAGTCAGAGAAAGTTAGAGTGTCAGTCCTCTTGTACTTAAGTCGGCATTGTGCCTATTGTATTAAAATCGGATGCAATTTCTGTGTTTCATCGTCAGTAAGAAGGTCCAAGGGATACAGTAAACTTGAAGTGAAGCATCGGAATCTAAAACTGGACTCACAGGAGAGGTTCAAATCAGAGATACTTAGAGTGTCAGTCCTCTTGTACTTAAGTCGGCATTGTGCCTTTTTTATTAAATTCGGATGCAATTTCTGTGTTCCATTGTCAATAAGAAGTTCCAAGGGATACAGTAAACCTGAAGTGAAGCATCGGAATCTAAAACTGGACTCACAGGAGAGGTTCAAATCATAGAAAGTTAGAGTGTCAGTCCTCTTGTACTTAAGCCGGCATTGTGCCTTTTGTATTAAATTCAGATCCAATATCTGTGTTTCATCGTCAAGAAGAAAGTCCAAGGGATACAGTGAAACCAAAGTGAAGCATCGGAATCTAAAACTGGGCTCACAGGAGTGGTTCAAATCATAGAAATTTATAGTGTCAGTCCTCTTGTACTTAAGTCGGCATTGTGCCTTCTGTATTACATTCGTATGCAATATCTGTGTTTCATCGTCAATAAGAAGGTCCAAGGGATGCAATAAACCTGAAGTGAAGCATCGGAATCTAAAACTGTACTCACAGGAGAGGTTCAAATCAAAGAAAGTTAGAGTGTCTGTCCTCCTGTACTTAAGTCGGCATTGTGCCTTTTGTATTAAATTCAGATGCAAATTCTGTGTTTCGTCGTCTATTAGAAGGACCAAGGAATACAGTAAACCTAAAGTGAAGCATCGGAATCTAAAACTGGACTCACAGGAGAGGTTCAAATCAAAGAAAGTTAGAGTGTCTGTCCTCCTGTACTTAAGTCGGCATTGTGCCTTTTGTATTAAATTCCGATGCAATTTCTGTGTTTCATCGTCTATAAGAAGGCCCAAGGAATTCAGTAAACCTGAAGTGAAGCATCGAAATCTAAAACTGGACTCACAGGAGAGGTTCAAATCAAAGAAAGTTAGAGCGTCTGTTCTCTTGTACTTAAGTCGGCATTGTGCCTTTTGTATTAAATTCGGATGCAATTTCTGTGTTTCATCGTCAATAAGAAGGTCCAAGGGATACAGCAAACCTGAAGTGAAGCATCGGAATCTAAAACTGGACTCACAGGAGAGGTTCAAATCATAGAAAGTTAGAGTGTCAGTCCTCTTGTACTTAAGTCGGCATTGTGCCTTTTGTATTAAATTCGGATGCAATTTCTGTGTTTCATCGTCAATAAGAAGGTCCAAGGGATACTGTAAACCTGAAGTGAAGCATCGGAATCTACAACTGGACTCACAGGAGTGGTTCAAATCATAGGAAGTTAGAGTGTCAGTCCTCTTGTACTTAAGTCGGCATTGTGACTGTTGTATTAAATTCGAATGCAATTTCTGTGTTTCATCGTCAATAAGAGGGTCCAAGGGATACAGTAAACATGAAGTGAAGCATCGGAATCTAAAACTGTACTCACAGGAGAGGTTCATATCATAGAAACTTAGAGTGTCAGTCCTCTTGTACTTAAGTCGGCATTGTGCCTTTTGTATTAAAATCGGATGCTATTTCTGTGTTTCATCGTCAATAAGGAAGTCCAAGGGATACAGTAACCCTGAAGTGAAGCATCGGAATCCAAATCTGGACTCACAGAAGAGGTACAAGTCAGAGAAAGTTAGAGTGTCAGTCCTCTTGTACTTAAGTCGGCATTGTGCCTTTTGTATTAAAATCGGATGCAATTTCTGTGTTTCATCGTCAGTAAGAAGGTCCAAGGGATACAGTAAACTTGAAGTGAAGCATCGGAATCTAAAACTGGACTCACAGGAGAGGTTCAAATCAGAGAAACTTAGAGTGTCAGTCCTCTTGTACTTAAGTCGGCATTGTGCCTTTTTTATTAAATTCGGACGCAATTTCAGTGTTTCATCGTCAGTAAGAAGGTCCAAGGGATACAGTAAATCTGAAGTGAAGCATCGGAATCTAAAACTGGACTCACAGGAGAGGTTCAAATCAGAGAAACTTAGAGTGTCAGTCCTCTTGTACTTAAGTCGGCATTGTGCCTTTTTTATTACATTCGGATGCAATTTCTGTGTTCCATTGTCAATAAGAAGGTCCAAGGGATACAGTAAACCTGAAGTGAAGCATCGGAATCTAAAACTGGACTCACAGGAGAGGTTCAAATCATAGAAAGTTAGAGTGTCAGTCCTCTTGTACTTAAGCCGGCATTGTGCCTTTTGTATTAAATTCAGATCCAATATCTGTGTTTCATCGTCAAGAAGAAAGTCCAAGCGATACAGTGAAACCAAAGTGAAGCATCGGAATCTAAAACTGGGCTCACAGGAGTGGTTCAAATCATAGAAATTTAGAGTGTCAGTCCTCTTGTACTTAAGTCGGCATTGTGCCTTCTGTATTACATTCGTATGCAATATCTGTGTTTCATCGTCAATAAGAAGGTCCAAGGGATGCAATAAACCTGAAGTGAAGCATCGGAATCTAAAACTGTACTCACAGGAGAGGTTCAAATCAAAGAAAGTTAGAGTGTCTGTCCTCCTGTACTTAAGTCGGCATTGTGCCTTTTGTATTAAATTCGGATGCAAATTCTGTGTTTCGTCGTCTATTAGAAGGACCAAGGAATACAGTAAACCTAAAGTGAAGCATCGGAATCTAAAACTGGAGTCACAGGAGAGGTTCAAATCAAAGAAAGTTAGAGTGTCTGTCCTCCTGTACTTAAGTCGGCATTGTGCTTTTTGTATTAAATTCGGATGCAATTTCTGTGTTTCATCGTCTATAAGAAGGTCCAAGGGATTCAGTAAACCTGAAGTGAAGCATCGAAATCTAAAACTGGACTCACAGGTGAGGTTCAAATCATAGAAACTTAGAGTGTCAGTCCTCTTGTACTTAAGTCGGCATTGTGCCTTTTGTATTAAATTCGGATGCAATTTCTGTGTTTCATCGTCAATAAGAAGGTCCAAGGAATACTGTAAACCTGAAGTGAAGCATCGGAATCTATAACTGGACTCACAGGAGTGGTTCAAATCATAGGAATTTAGAGTGTCAGTCCTCTTGTACTTAAGTCGGCATTGTGACTGATGTATTAAATTCGGATGCAATTTCTGTGCTTCATCGTCAATAAGAAGGTCCAAGGGATACAGTAAACATGAAGTGAACCATCGGAATCTAAAACTGTACTCACAGGAGAGGTTCATATCATAGAAACTTAGAGTGTCAGTCCTCTTGTACTTAAGTCGGCATTGTGCCTTTTGTATTAAAATCGGATGCTATTTCTGTGTTTCATCGTCAATAAGGAAGTCCAAGGATACAGTAACCCTGAAGTGAAGCATCGGAATCCAAATCTGGACTCACAGAAGAGGTACAAGTCAGAGAAAGTTAGAGTGTCAGTCCTCTTGTACTTAAGTCGGCATTGTGCCTATTGTATTAAAATCGGATGCAATTTCTGTGTTTCATCGTCAGTAAGAAGGTCCAAGGGATACAGTAAACTTGAAGTGAAGCATCGGAATCTAAAACTGGACTCACAGGAGAGGTTCAAATCAGAGATACTTAGAGTGTCAGTCCTCTTGTACTTAAGTCGGCATTGTGCCTTTTTTATTAAATTCGGATGCAATTTCTGTGTTCCATTGTCAATAAGAAGTTCCAAGGGATACAGTAAACCTGAAGTGAAGCATCGGAATCTAAAACTGGACTCACAGGAGAGGTTCAAATCATAGAAAGTTAGAGTGTCAGTCCTCTTGTACTTAAGCCGGCATTGTGCCTTTTGTATTAAATTCAGATCCAATATCTGTGTTTCATCGTCAAGAAGAAAGTCCAAGGGATACAGTGAAACCAAAGTGAAGCATCGGAATCTAAAACTGGGCTCACAGGAGTGGTTCAAATCATAGAAATTTATAGTGTCAGTCCTCTTGTACTTAAGTCGGCATTGTGCCTTCTGTATTACATTCGTATGCAATATCTGTGTTTCATCGTCAATAAGAAGGTCCAAGGGATGCAATAAACCTGAAGTGAAGCATCGGAATCTAAAACTGTACTCACAGGAGAGGTTCAAATCAAAGAAAGTTAGAGTGTCTGTCCTCCTGTACTTAAGTCGGCATTGTGCCTTTTGTATTAAATTCGGATGCAAATTCTGTGTTTCGTCGTCTATTAGAAGGACCAAGGAATACAGTAAACCTAAAGTGAAGCATCGGAATCTAAAACTGGACTCACAGGAGAGGTTCAAATCAAAGAAAGTTAGAGCGTCTGTTCTCTTGTACTTAAGTCGGCATTGTGCCTTTTGTATTAAATTCGGATGCAATTTCTGTGTTTCATCGTCAATAAGAAGGTCCAAGGGATACAGTAAACATAAGTGAAGCATCGGAATCTAAAACTGTACTCACAGGAGAGGTTCATATCATAGAAACTTAGAGTGTCAGTCCTCTTGTACTTAAGTCGGCATTGTGCCTTTTGTATTAAAATCGGATGCTATTTCTGTGTTTCATCGTCAATAAGGAAGTCCAAGGGATACAGTAACCCTGAAGTGAAGCATCGGAATCCAAATCTGGACTCACAGAAGAGGTACAAGTCAGAGAAAGTTAGAGTGTCAGTCCTCTTGTACTTAAGTCGGCATTGTGCCTATTGTATTAAAATCGGATGCAATTTCTGTGTTTCATCGTCAGTAAGAAGGTCCAAGGGATACAGTAAACTTGAAGTGAAGCATCGGAATCTAAAACTGGACTCACAGGAGAGGTTCAAATCAGAGATACTTAGAGTGTCAGTCCTCTTGTACTTAAGTCGGCATTGTGCCTTTTTTATTAAATTCGGATGCAATTTCTGTGTTCCATTGTCAATAAGAAGTTCCAAGGGATACAGTAAACCTGAAGTGAAGCATCGGAATCTAAAACTGGACTCACAGGAGAGGTTCAAATCATAGAAAGTTAGAGTGTCAGTCCTCTTGTACTTAAGCCGGCATTGTGCCTTTTGTATTAAATTCAGATCCAATATCTGTGTTTCATCGTCAAGAAGAAAGTCCAAGGGATACAGTGAAACCAAAGTGAAGCATCGGAATCTAAAACTGGGCTCACAGGAGTGGTTCAAATCATAGAAATTTATAGTGTCAGTCCTCTTGTACTTAAGTCGGCATTGTGCCTTCTGT
>NW_025725484.1:20000-30852 GCF_021461395.2 Schistocerca americana | reverse complement strand
GTGTCAGGGTGCACCTGCTTCAGCACCTTGTAGATGTAGATGGCATAGCTCTCCTTCCTCTTGCGCTTCTTCTTCTTGTCGCCCTTCGAAATGTTCTTCTGCGCCTTGCCAGCCTTCTTGGCGGCCTTCCCGCTAGTCTTGGGCGGCATCTCGAACGAACGTACGGCAGCAGCAACACCAGTAGCAAGCGCTCCGCTCTAGTCAGCGTCTCCCCACACAGTGGCACCGCCGCCAGCCGCCGCCGCACCTTTACCAGCTCGCCCTGTTGCGGCCGCCGACCAATGGGGCGCGCGCGCAACCGGCCGCCGCACCCGAGCCCATAAGCACCCCCACCCCGGCTGCGCCGGCACGCACTCCGCTGCTCGACTCGCTGCCGCTCGCACCGGTCGTTTTCGTTTCCGTTTCGTGTGCACCGTCGCTAGCCCATCGCCATGTCCGGACGCGGAAAGGGAGGCAAAGTCAAGGGCAAGTCAAAGTCCCGCTCAAGCAGGGCCGGGCTCCAGTTCCCGGTCGGCAGAATCCACCGCCTCCTGCGCAAGGGAAACTACGCAGAGCGCGTCGGCGCCGGGGCGCCCGTCTACCTCGCCGCCGTCATGGAGTACCTCGCGGCTGAGGTGCTCGAGCTGGCCGGAAACGCGGCCCGCGACAACAAGAAGACGCGCATCATCCCGCGCCACCTGCAGCTTGCCATCCGCAACGACGAGGAGCTCAACAAGCTCCTGTCGGGCGTCACCATCGCACAGGGTGGTGTCCTGCCCAACATCCAGGCCGTCCTGCTGCCAAAGAAGACCGAGAAGAAGGCCTAAAGGAGGCCAGGCAATCGCAGCGCCGCGTGCTCCCCTGCACGCAACGCGCTTTGCCGGCTCGGCCCACAACAATCGGCCCTTTTCAGGGCCACCACACAAACCTACGTCCAAAGCAAATTTCAGTCGTCCTCGCCGCACCTTGTTTTGTTTTTTAACTTTGCACTTTCACAGCACAGCCGCCGCCGGCGCACGTCCGCCATCTTGTCGTCCACACAGCCCGTGTGGCCCAACACACACACACACACACACACACACATTTTGCACGGTCGCAGTCGCCTTCCAAACGACAACGGCAGCAATAATGACCATTGTTAAAGGGAGGCGTGTCGACACACCGCCCTCCACTCCCGCGCGCAACGGCCGTCGACACGAACGAAACAGCTGATCCGGCCGCCTATGCCCACACGCCTTGCCTCGGAAACCCCAACGCCGCCGCAAACACACAGAGCCAAACCACGCAAGCAAATAATCACCGCCTCTCGCACAACAACACACAGCCCGCCATCTCCGTCGCGATCGATACAAAGACACACAATAACAAACACAAACGAAGCAGCTCCACACACAGCCAGCCACATGACACGTTTCCTTTCCTTCTCCCCTCCCAGTCACATCACGTCGCTCAAACGGACGGAAGGAAAGAAAGAAAGAAAGAAAGAACGAAACAAACAACACAGCGCACACACGCAGCAACAACACAGACTCTTTCGCACTTTTCAACTTCCGAACAGTGTGGTGGCCCTGAAAAGGGCCGTTTTCTAGTCTCTCCCACCCACAAGCACGGCCGCGGGAAGGCCAGCGCCCGCTGCGACGCAGCCTAACCGCCGAAACCGTACAGGGTGCGCCCCTGCCTCTTCAGGGCGTACACCACGTCCATGGCCGTCACAGTCTTGCGCTTGGCGTGCTCAGTGTACGTCACCGCGTCGCGGATCACGTTCTCCAGGAACACCTCAGCACCCCGCGGGTCTCCTCGTAGATCAGACCAGAGATGCGCTTCACGCCGCCCCTGCGAGCCAGGCGGCGGATGGCGGGCTTCGTGATGCCCTGGATGTTGTCGCGCAACACCTTGCGGTGCGCTTGGCGCCACCCTTGCCGAGCCCCTTTCCTCCCTTGCCGCGGCCTGTCATCCTTCCTCGGGCAAAGCAAAACGTGCACAAACAGCAGCTGCAGCGGCTGGAGAGTCGGCTACGGTCTGCGCCCAGCGCGCCCCGCCGCCCCCCCTATATAGACTCTGGCCCGCCCTCCCCCCACCACGCGCAACCGAGGGCATATAAGCGCAGCACGGAGGCGCGCGGGCCCGTTGTCAAGGCAGCACCGGACGCCGCGCCGCACCTAACCTCCACGCACGCCGCTCCGCTACCGCTACCGCTACCGCTACCGCTACCGCTATGGCCCGCACAAAGCAAACGGCCCGCAAGTCCACCGGCGGAAAGGCGCCGCGCAAACAGCTCGCCACCAAGGCGGCGAGGAAGAGCGCGCCCGCCACCGGCGGCGTCAAGAAGCCCACCGCTACAGGCCGGGCACCGTCGCCCTGCGAGAAATCAGGCGCTACCAGAAGAGCACAGAGCTGCTCATCCGCAAGCTGCCATTCCAGCGCCTAGTGCGCGAGATCGCCAGGACTTCAAGACCGACCTGCGCTTCCAGAGCTCCGCAGTCATGGCCCTGCAGGAGGCCAGCGAGGCCTACCTCGTCGGCCTCTTCGAAGACACCAACCTGTGCGCAATCCACGCCAAGCGCGTCACCCATCATGCCCAAGGACATCCAGCTCGCGCGCCGCATCCGCGGCGAGCGCGCCTAAACCGCGCCGCGGCACCGCACCGCACCGCACAAACAAAACGGCCCTTTTCAGGGCCACTAACATCTCTCCGTCGCGAGCAAACTTTGTCGGTCGCCTGCCTCTCGCCCCGCAACCCAAAAACAAAAACCACCACTTCCCGTCCGTCCGCCACACCCGCTCACTCTGCCTGCCTGCTAGCAGCGCGCAACAATCACACATCATCCCTCCCCGGCGCTCAAAGCGCACAATACCCAACGGCCGACGTCACACCGCACGGGTGGCTGGCCGGCCGCCGCTTTCGTTTTTCGAAATCAAACAAACCCGCACTCCACTCCGACGGCCAACGGCCAGGCAGGCGCGCTCGCTCGCTCTACACGCCACCGAAATCCCCCGCCGACTCCTTCCCACATCTCAACGTGCCCCCCGTTGCAAAACATAACACACACCACACACACAAAGGAACAAAACAAAGACCAGACACGACTCGACAAGACAGACATCCGAGAAGAACCAACGCAGGCAAGCCAACCAACGTATTCAAACAAAACAACGTGACAGAAAACCAACCGTCGGCCGCCGCCACAAACACGGCGACAATCAACCACGACAACAACACCGCTTACCGCTACCGCCGCCCACACCCGCCACCGACCCCCGCAATCCAACCACCACGGCACGCAAACAGCATCCCCACGGGCATACAGAACAGACACCCACACCAAACGCAAACACGACAATCAAAACCTTCCCCGACGTGCTTTGATGGCCCTGAGAAGGGCCGTTTTGGGCCGCGCGTCTCTTGCGCGCCACTAGACGACGACGGGGGGTGGGGACGACGGAGTCAAGCGCCAAACCCTTCCTTTCCCATCTCTTTCTCCTCTACTCTACTTCTTCTTCTTGGGCGAAGCCTTCGCCTTAGACGGCGTCGTCGCCTTCTTCGGGCGCGGCGCCTTCGGCTTCTTCGTCGGAACCTTGGCGGCCTTCTTCGCCTTCGACGGCGACTTGGCCTTGGCCGGCTTGGCCGCAGCCGCCTTCTTCGCACCCGCGGGAGCGGCCGACGCCGCAGACGCCTTCTTGGCGGCGCCCGCCTTCCGACCGGTCGCCGCCTTCACGCCACCAGCCTTCTTTGCGCCGGCCGCACGGGCGCCCTTCTTCTCCTTGCTGGCCGGAGCGGCGCGCTTCTTCTTGGCACCGCCAGCACGAGCCTTGCCGCCCTCGGCCGCCCCCCCGCCGCCGGCGCCGGCAAGCTTGAACGAGCCGGACGCGCCCTTCCCCTTCGTCTGCACCAGCTCGCCCGCCACGACGGCCCGACTTGAGGTACTTCTTGATAAACGGCGCCAGCTTCTCCGCGTCCAGCTTGTAGTGCGCGGCTATGTACTTCTTGATCGCCTGCAGCGACGACCCGCCGCGCTCCTTCAGACTCTTGATGGCGGCCGTCACCATCTCAGAGGTGCGCGGGTGCGCAGGCTTGGCGCGCGGCTTCTTCGCAGACGACGCAGACTTGGCCTTCTTCGCAGTGCCGGTGCGGCGGGTGCCGCAGCAGTCTCGTTCGTAGCCGCCTGATCTGCCATTTCGACGACGCGCGTAACACACAGCGAGAGCGAGCGGGACGGCAGGCACGCAAGCACAGCACCAGCAGCAGAGCAGAGAATCACAAGGCCCAGCCAGTGTCGCGGGCGGGCGCGGACGGCCGAGAGAGCGGCCGCCACTCTGCGCGCCGCCGCGCCGCGCCTCCCGCGCTTGCTACCGCCCAACGTCCGACAGCCTGTGCGGAGCAGCCCCAAACCTGCGCCACAACCGCCCGCGCCTTTCAAACCACCGAGGATGGGGCTACACACAGCCACACCACACTCGCCAACCAGTCGCCACGGCAGCGCCGCAAACCACGGCCAAACTGCAGCTACCGCGCGCTACAGCCTGGGTCGGCCCGCCGAGAATCGCCGCCCCCGCCCAAATGCCGCCCCCACAGCCCCAGCCGACGACCCGCCACAATGGCCAAACCTTCGGCAAAACTCCCACACCGTCGCCGCGGCAGCCCGGCCAGCGCGGCCGGCGCCACAGCCACACAAGCCGAGGCGTGCGGCGATGACGGCCGTGCAAACGCGCCTCCGCCGCCCCATCGCCTTCCGTCGCCCTCCCGCCGTTTCCCGATCGGCCCGCAGCCGTCGGGCCACATCGCGCGCCGTCCTCCTCCTCTCGCCCGCCAACATTCACAGCCGTTTCTCAACAATTGCCCGCCGCAAACGGACGCCGCCTGCGCAACAGGCGCCGCCGCCCCTCGCCGCTTCCGACCCAACCCCTCGACCGAGGCAAACCGCAATCCGAATCTACAGACCAACCCAATCTGCCGTCAGCACACACGACAGCCGACCTTACACGTTACGCGTTACACATTACGTTTACACGTCTAGGTTAGGTTAGGTTAGGTTAGGTTAGGTTAAGTGGACGTGGGTTAGGTTAAGGGGACTTGGGTTAGGTTAAGCGTCAAACTTAGGTTAAGCATTCAAACACGTCAGGCGTCAGAGGTTAGGTTAGCTTAGCTTAGCTTAGGTTAGGTTAGGTTAGGTTAGGTTAGGTTAGGTTAGGTTAGGTTAAGGGGTCAGTGCCAGGTTAAGAAGCGTCAACGTATGTTAAAAAAAGCGTTCAAACGTGAGGCGTGAGCCGGACAGCTTACCCTTACGTAGACGTTAGGGGCTCACAGGCTGAGCTCACCTCGCCACACCACAGGTTAGGTTCGGTTCGCTCGGCTCAGCGTAAAGCGCCGAGGTCAGGGTTACGTTCGTTCAACCTTCGGGCGCCACACTTTCGGTTTGAAAGGTCGCGACGGGACGACGTCGGCAGGCACGCCGCAAACGAACAAAAACGTACAGACGACGTCGAAAACCGCCGACAGACGGGGGAGCAGCACGACCACGACCAGATACCGAGCGCGAACGAGACACACGCGAACCACCCCCACCGGCCAAAGGGCACCACACAACAACCCAGAGCACCACGTGTCGACACCAGAGCAACCCGCCGCTCACGCGACATGGCTGGCACCGAAGGGCAACCGCCCGCAACTGCGCTTTCCGCGCCGGCCCGGATGCACGTCGTGCTACAACAACACCACTACCGTACACAGCCGCTGTTCACAACATCACTATCATGCGCGCCCGCGGCTCGCCGCCGTCGCAGTCGCAGTCGCAGCCCCAACGCCACCACTTCTGCACCACCATTCACACGCACCGCAACACAGCTCGCCGACACAGCCGAACAAAACAAACACCACACAACAACAGCAACAACGCCGCCGCCTCTACTTGTGCCGGCGACCCACCCCGCCGATGGCGCACCTTTCGCCAGCCGGCAATCGACACACACGCACCCACCCACCCCCCCCCGGGGCCCAGTGCAAAAAAAAAAAAACAAAAAAAACAAAACAACACAAACGACACGGGGGAAGCGCCACACCGCCACTTCGCGCGCACGCCACCAACCAGTCGTCGTCTCAAAATAACAAACACAAACAAAATAAACTAACAACTAGGGCAGGGCAACACAAAACAAAAACGCCCTCGCACGAACCGCCCACAAAAAGGACAAGCACACGCACAGCCTCTGCTGACGACCACGACGCAGCGGCACGCTGCTCCTGTCCCGCGCCCCGCGCCCCACTCGATTCACAACTCACGCGACACCGTCAACGACGGGCTCGCTTCCCGCAACCTACCACCTTTCCGCCACGACGCACAGCCCCAGCCCCACCCGACGACGCCCGTGGCAACGACTGCAACTTTCACCACCGCCTCCCCTTCCCCCCCCCCCAAAACACACACACACACACACACACACACAGCCAGCCAAAAACGCACTCGCGACCCACACATGCACGTGCATCGGCACACGCCAACCAGTCAACGTCGACAACCACACGCAAGGCTCGAAACGAAACCGGCGTCCTTCCACGTTGCCATCAAGCTACGCGACACAAGACACAAGGAACCAACACAACAGCCGGCCCCACTAATTCCCACTCTCACGCCGCAAAAAGCACACCGAAACCGCCAAACGCACGCACATTCCCCTTCGCACTGACACCGACCGGCTCGCTACCACACACCTCTCGGCAGCCGTTTCACGCCAATTCGCCACACCGCCCACACAGTCGACAAGCGCCCGCCCTGTACGGCACACGCAACGACGCAGCGCAGCAAAGGGCGCCCGCAACACATACCTCTCCGCCGCCCGACGCGCCAACCGCCACACCACACCGCCAGCCACTCGCAAATTGTGCACTGCCACCAGCCACACGTCCAACACGCCGCGCCGCCTCCGGCCACCCGCCAGGGGGCGCTCACGTCCGCGACAACAGCGCGGCCCGCCGGGCCGGGCCGAACCGAACCGAGCCGCCGCTGCTCTGCACTCGGCACGGCCACACCTGCTGCAGACCGGGCTCGTCTCTCTGTACGCGTCTGCCTGCGCATCAACACAACACGACCTTTTTTTTTTTCTCTCTCTCTCTACCGCCATCCCTTCTTCTCGCGTTTTACTCGTTGTTGCAGCAGCGGCGCACCCCTACACATCCACAGCCCCAGCCGAGCCGGCCTCACCTCAGGGCCCGCCGCCAGCGTCTCCTCCTCGGGCACAGGTGCGGTGCTGTGGCCGCCCATCCAACCGCATTGCTGGCCGTCCAGCCACCAGGCGTTCCCACTGCCGCGAGCCACGCCGCGCACCGACCCTGCTGCAGAAAACGAAGCATAGCCAGAGACCGACCGATACACAAAGCAAGCCGTCGCCTCGCCTCTTGTCCTTCCTGCCTTCCTTCCGCCCCCGCCCTTCTCACACCACCGCCTCTCCACTTTCGCCCCCCCCCCCCCCCCTCCCTCCTTTTTTTTTTTTTTTTTTTTCTTTCTTTCTTTCTTTCTTTGGCCCTCTCTCCTTCCCGCCATGGCGGTTACGGCACCGCCTGCAGCGGCAGACTTTTTGCGCCCACACGCCTACTCCTACACCATTAACCTTGCCCTGCCCTGCCCTGCCCTGCCCATCAACGTCGCAGTCGAACCGACGCTTGCCAACACACTGCCGCCCACGTTCCTTTCTCTTTTCGGCCTACGCCCATTACGCGCCGCCGCCACAGCACCTTCCCTTCCCACAACACACCGACGTCATCACACGCACCCAAAACAGGGGCCACGACCGTGTTCCTCGCCCACTCCCATCCCGCACGGTACGCACATTCCCAACTACTACCGCGCACCCTCCCTTTCCAATCTGTGTGTCTCTGTGTCTGTGTCCTGTCCGCGCGTGACGCCTCTCAACATCCGCCGTCCCCCGTCCCCCGTCCCGTTTTCGCCCCCATGCCGTCGTCGCGCCGCCTCCGCCCCTGTCCGCCCCGCACCACACCATACACCGCTGCTTGTCCCGGCCGTTGCCACCAAAGGCGCCGACCGCAAACGCGCCACGCCGCAGCCCCCGTGCGTCTCGCGCTCGCTTGCATCTCCGTGCCGACGCTGCCTCTCTTCCCGCTCGCACTCGACCTCGACAACACAGTCTTTGGCTCCGCCACTGCGTGTTCCGGTGGTACGCACGCTGCAACACGTATGTATTCATTACCAGAGCGATGGCGAGGCATGACAGCATCTCTGTCTGACCAGAGAGTTATTTATCGTTGCTAGTCGGCGCTTGGACCGCGCCAGACGACAGTAGTGGCACGCACCGGGTCGCCAGGAACAGTTGTTATACATATATTGTAGCGCGAGTCGGGAGAGGTAGTCGTCGGTCGACAGTAGTGGCGGGTGGACGGTTGTACTGAGGCGGGCGTCGGCGGCGTGCTCTGCTCGTCTCGCGACTCTGGTCACGGTTCGGGACGATGCATAGTATATTGTGTTATAATCAAAAGGTAGTGTGAAGCTGCATTGCGCAAATCTGATAACGTATGTTTCATTGTACTTATTTTGTTCAACAACAAACAAAAGCCCCACTATTACTTTTTTCTAAAGTAACTTTTGTCTTTTAACGAAAAAACATTCACTTTTTAAAGACTACTTCCTATGGCATTTCCCTCCAAGGAGTGCAATTAATTACCAGCCAGCACTCATTCATTGCACACAGCTGTGTAAGGGGGTATCTACAATTGAGGAGCGGATATAAATGCAATTTTTTGTTTTTTTTGTGTCTTGTACCCTCCCCGCAAAATTTAAAATAATGGACAATGTTATTTACGGATGCTAATGGACATTGCGCTAATTGTAACCTCGCCCACAATGAGAGGTATTGAAAATGGCAACAAAATGTGAAATTCGCAATCTCACTCAAATATACATTCTTCACAACATTTAAAGTCCGTTCAGTGACAAGAAACTTCAATTAAACCGAAATATCGGTCTTTGGCCCTGTGCAAAACAATCAGAATTAAAGTCTTACCTCCGAATAAATGGATGTCACATTTCTGCTCTTGTTGTTGCGCAGCGCTTGGAGGAACTGCATTGCAAATAATAATATTCTCTTTTTTTGTGATTTTAGTGACATTTTTTCTTCAAAGAAGTGGAATGAAATGTGAAGTGCAACGAACTCTTTAGTTCAATAAAAACTTCAATGTTTTGAAAAATGCTTTTCAAATAAACATTATTATTGGGGAACTTGTTGGAGAATAATTACAATAAATAAAATTTTTCATTATCTAATGATTATATTAATTAACAGTATACCTTATTCACCATCTTGACCAGTGTTGCCGACCGCCTACATCACACAACCGCCCTCAGCTGCTACTACTGACCGACCGCTCTGCATGACGACTATTAGCGTACTGCACGCGACGACTACTGACAGAGTACAGCCCTCAACTACACAGAGCTACAGACTCGCAACGACCGACCGACCGACTGACTGACTGGCTGGCTGGCTGGCTG
Organism: Schistocerca americana; assembly: GCF_021461395.2. Lineage (NCBI taxonomy): Eukaryota > Metazoa > Arthropoda > Insecta > Orthoptera > Acrididae > Schistocerca > Schistocerca americana. The sequence continues at coordinate 21,376 of NW_025725484.1, read as the reverse complement.
GCTGGCTGGCTGGCTGGCTGGCTGGCTGAGAACCGCTCGCAACACTCGCGCAGTCCAGGCGCAAACTCTCTGGTCACAGATGCTACAATTGCCTCGCCATCGCTGCTATGTTACATACGTGTTTCAGTGTCTTTTTCATTGGGGTAACGATCTTTGGCTCTCTTTTTATTCTGAATACAGGGCCAAAGGTCAACGCTGCTGCCCTTATACAATTTATCAGGTTTCATTATGTCTGTTGCAATGTTACATACGGTTCATTCTTTCATTAATATTATCGTTGGCTTTGTTTTGTAGGGACGTTAACATTCTGGCACATTTTTATTATCATCGGACTCTCTGCTATTTGTGCAGGGAGGTTATACCTGGGTCCATTTCCATTTCCATTTACATTTTAATATTGATAGGCTTTTTTTTTTGTTTTCTTTTTTGTTTCTTGTTGTTTTTCCTTCTTTTTTTTTGTTGTTTTTTTTTTCTTTTTCTTTTGTTTTTGTTTTTCCCGCTGCTCACCACCACCGCCGCATCACGCCTTCCGTTTTCTTGGTTTCTTTTCTGTTCTTCACTGCTTCAACATCACCGCGCCCCATTTCCACACCACAGCCATCAGCCTCCAAGACGGGCAGGCGCAGTGTGCCATTTCCGGCGCACAAGCACACCCGTACGGTACTCTCCTCGCCCCCACGCCACCAACAACACAGCGACCACGCGGCTTTCAGGCACGGCACCGGCGAAATGCGCCGCCCCCGCCCCTCCGCGCATCCGTCCGTCTCGCCACGTTCACTGACAGCCGCGTCTGCGGCTACACCACGACAACACAACACAACACAACACCGCTCCCCTCCCTGGCAACTCATTGTTTTTTCTCCTCCTCTTTTGCACAAACCACAACGCCGAGCACAGGCGCAAGCCACCCACACCGCGCCCCTCCCCGTCCCGTCTTTGGCCGCCGCTCCTCGTTTGCCCCCTCCCATCTCCCGAAATGCCATGCCAGCAGCGTTACGCATGCCCCTCCCTGTCCACACAACACTACCGCCAAACGAACAGCCTTCCGGGCCACATGCAGGGCACGCCCACCTCCAAACACTGCCAATTCACGACGCACACACACACACACACACACTCACTCACTCACTCACTCACTTTCTCGACACCTTTCTGTACGGAGGGTGCGTCATCTCGACCGTGACAGAGTGACGGCAACTATCGACGATCCATTTCCCCCCACTGGTAACACATGTCCACTAACACCTACATACATCATTCAAGTACACAGACAATAGCATACACACAATGGGAGGGCACACGAACATGGACGGCACGGCACTGTCATACACTCTTCTCAGAACCATATCAACAAACGTTACGTACATCCGGGAAAG
>NW_025725484.1:0-15000 GCF_021461395.2 Schistocerca americana | reverse complement strand
GGCGCGGCGCCTTCGGCTTCTTCGTCGAACCTTGGCGGCCTTCTTCGCCTTCGACGGCGACTTGGCCTTGGCCGGCTTGGCCGCAGCCGCCTTCTTCGCACCCGCGGGAGCGGCCGACGCCGCAGACGCCTTCTTGGCGGCGCCCGCCTTCCGACCGGTCGCCGCCTTCACGCCACCAGCCTTCTTTGCGCCGGCCGCACGGGCGCCCTTCTTCTCCTTGCTGGCCGGAGCGGCGCGCTTCTTCTTGGCACCGCCAGCACGAGCCTTGCCGCCCTCGGCCGCCCCCCCGCCGCCGGCGCCGGCAAGCTTGAACGAGCCGGACGCGCCCTTCCCCTTCGTCTGCACCAGCTCGCCCGCCACGACGGCCGACTTGAGGTACTTCTTGATAAACGGCGCCAGCTTCTCCGCGTCCAGCTTGTAGTGCGCGGCTATGTACTTCTTGATCGCCTGCAGCGACGACCCGCCGCGCTCCTTCAGACTCTTGATGGCGGCCGTCACCATCTCAGAGGTGCGCGGGTGCGCAGGCTTGGCGCGCGGCTTCTTCGCAGACGACGCAGACTTGGCCTTCTTCGCAGTGCCGGTGGCGGCGGGTGCCGCAGCAGTCTCGTTCGTAGCCGCCTGATCTGCCATTTCGACTCGACGACGCGCGTAACACACAGCGAGAGCGAGCGGGACGGCAGGCACGCAAGCACAGCACAGCAGCAGAGCAGAGAATCACAAGGCCCAGCCAGTGTCGCGGGCGGGCGCGGACGGCCGAGAGAGCGGCCGCCACTCTGCGCGCCGCCGCGCCGCGCCCTCCCGCGCTTGCTACCGCCCAACGTCCGACAGCCTGTGCGGAGCAGCCCCAAACCTGCGCCACAACCGCCCGCGCCTTTCAAACCACCGAGGATGGGGCTACACACAGCCACACCACACTCGCCAACCAGTCGCCACGGCAGCGCCGCAAACCACGGCCAAACTGCAGCTACCGCGCGCTACAGCCTGGGTCGGCCCGCCGAGAATCGCCGCCCCCGCCCAAATGCCGCCCCCACAGCCCCAGCCGACGACCCGCCACAATGGCCAAACCTTCGCAAAACTCCCACACCGTCGCCGCGGCAGCCCGGCCAGCGCGGCCGGCGCCACAGCCACACAAGCCGAGGCGTGCGGCGATGACGGCCGTGCAAACGCGCCTCCGCCGCCCCATCGCCTTCCGTCGCCCTCCCGCCGTTTCCCGATCGGCCCGCAGCCGTCGGGCCACATCGCGCGCCGTCCTCCTCCTCTCGCCCGCCAACATTCACAGCCGTTTCTCAACAATTGCCCGCCGCAAACGGACGCCGCCTGCGCAACAGGCGCCGCCGCCCCTCGCCGCTCCGACCCAACCCCTCGACCGAGGCAAACCGCAATCCGAATCTACAGACCAACCCAATCTGCCGTCAGCACACACGACAGCCGACCTTACACGTTACGCGTTACACATTACGTTTACACGTCTAGGTTAGGTAGGTTAGGTTAGGTTAGGTTAAGTGGACGTGGGTTAGGTTAAGGGGACTTGGGTTAGGTTAAGCGTCAAACTTAGGTTAAGCATTCAAACACGTCAGGCGTCAGAGGTTAGGTTAGCTTAGCTTAGCTTAGGTTAGGTTAGGTTAGGTTAGGTTAGGTTAGGTTAGGTTAGGTTAAGGGGTCAGTGCCAGGTTAAGAAGCGTCAAACGTATGTTACAAAAGCGTTCAAACGTGAGGCGTGAGCCGGACAGCTTACCCTTACGTAGACGTTAGGGGCTCACAGGCTGAGCTCACCTCGCCACACCACAGGTTAGGTTCGGTTCGCTCGGCTCAGCGTAAAGCGCCGAGGTCAGGGTTACGTTCGTTCAACCTTCGGGCGCCACACTTTCGGTTGAAAGGTCGCGACGGGACGACGTCGGCAGGCACGCCGCAAACGAACAAAAACGTACAGACGACGTCGAAAACCGCCGACAGACGGGGGAGCAGCACGACCACGACCAGATACCGAGCGCGAACGAGACACACGCGAACCACCCCCACCGGCCAAAGGGCACCACACAACAACCCAGAGCACCACGTGTCGACACCAGAGCAACCCGCCGCTCACGCGACATGGCTGGCACCGAAGGGCAACCGCCCGCAACTGCGCTTTCCGCGCCGGCCCGGATGCACGTCGTGCTACAACAACACCACTACCGTACACAGCCGCTGTTCACAACATCACTATCATGCGCGCCCGCGGCTCGCCGCCGTCGCAGTCGCAGTCGCAGCCCCCAACGCCACCACTTCTGCACCACCATTCACACGCACCGCAACACAGCTCGCCGACACAGCCGAACAAAACAAACACCACACAACAACAGCAACAACGCCGCCGCCTCTACTTGTGCCGGCGACCCACCCCGCCGATGGCGCACCTTTCGCCAGCCGGCAATCGACACACACGCACCCACCCACCCCCCCCGGGGCCCAGTGCAAAAAAAAAAAAACAAAAAAACAAAACAACACAAACGACACGGGGGAAGCGCACACCGCCACTTCGCGCGCACGCCACCAACCAGTCGTCGTCTCAAAATAACAAACACAAACAAAATAAACTAACAACTAGGGCAGGGCAACACAAAACAAAAACGCCTCGCACGAACCGCCCACAAAAAGGACAAGCACACGCACAGCCTCTGCTGACGACCACGACGCAGCGGCACGCTGCTCCTGTCCCGCGCCCCGCGCCCCACTCGATTCACAACTCACGCGACACCGTCAACGACGGGCTCGCTTCCCGCAACCTACCACCTTTCCGCCACGACGCACAGCCCCAGCCCCACCCGACGACGCCCGTGGCAACGACTGCAACTTTCACCACCGCCTCCCCCTTCCCCCCCCCCCCAAAACACACACACACACACACACACACACAGCAGCCAAAAACGCACTCGCGACCCACACATGCACGTGCATCGGCACACGCCAACCAGTCAACGTCGACAACCACACGCAAGGCTCGAAACGAAACCGGCGTCCTTCCACGTTGCCATCAAGCTACGCGACACAAGACACAAGGAACCAACACAACAGCCGGCCCCACTAATTCCCACTCTCACGCCGCAAAAAGCACACCGAAACCGCCAAACGCACGCACATTCCCCTTCGCACTGACACCGACCGGCTCGCTACCACACACCTCTCGGCAGCCGTTTCACGCCAATTCGCCACACCGCCCACACAGTCGACAAGCGCCCGCCCTGTACGGCACACGCAACGACGCAGCGCAGCAAAGGGCGCCCGCAACACATACCTCTCCGCCGCCCGACGCGCCAACCGCCACACCACACCGCCAGCCACTCGCAAATTGTGCACTGCCACCAGCCACACGTCCAACACGCCGCGCCGCCTCCGGCCACCCGCCAGGGGGCGCTCACGTCCGCGACAACAGCGCGGCCCGCCGGGCCGGGCCGAACCGAACCGAGCCGCCGCTGCTCTGCACTCGGCACGGCCACACCCTGCTGCAGACCGGGCTCGTCTCTCTGTACGCGTCTGCCTGCGCATCAACACAACACGACCTTTTTTTTTTTCTCTCTCTCTCTACCGCCATCCCTTCTTCTCGCGTTTTACTCGTTGTTGCAGCAGCGGCGCACCCCTACACATCCACAGCCCCAGCCGAGCCGGCCTCACCTCAGGGCCCGCCGCCAGCGTCTCCTCCTCGGGCACAGGTGCGGTGCTGTGGCCGCCCATCCAACCGCATTGCTGGCCGTCCAGCCACCAGGCGTTCCCACTGCCGCGAGCCACGCCGCGCACACGACCCTGCTGCAGAAAACGAAGCATAGCCAGAGACCGACCGATACACAAAGCAAGTCGCCTCTTGTCCTTCCTGCCTTCCTTCCGCCCCCGCCCTTCTCACACCACCGCCTCTCCACTTTCGCCCCCCCCCCCCCCCCCCTCCCTCCTTTTTTTTTTTTTTTTTTTTCTTTCTTTCTTTCTTTCTTTGGCCCTCTCTCCTTCCCGCCATGGCGGTTACGGCACCGCCTGCAGCGGCAGACTTTTTGCGCCCACACGCCTACTCCTACCACCATTAACCTTGCCTGCCCTGCCCTGCCCTGCCATCAACGTCGCAGTCGAACCGACGCTTGCCAACACACTGCCGCCCACGTTCCTTTCTCTTTTCGGCCTACGCCCATTACGCGCCGCCGCCACAGCACCTTCCCTCCCACAACACACCGACGTCATCACACGCACCCAAAACAGGGGCCACGACCGTGTTCCTCGCCCACTCCCATCCCGCACGGTACGCACATTCCCAACTACTACCGCGCACCCTCCCTTTCCAATCTGTGTGTCTCTGTGTCTGTGTCCTGTCCGCGCGTGACGCCTCTCAACATCCGCCGTCCCCCGTCCCCCGTCCCGTTTTCGCCCCCATGCCGTCGTCGCGCCGCCTCCGCCCCTGTCCGCCCCGCACCACACCATACACCGCTGCTTGTCCCGGCCGTTGCCACCAAAGGCGCCGACCGCAAACGCGCCACGCCGCAGCCCCCGTGCGTCTCGCGCTCGCTTGCATCTCCGTGCCGACGCTGCCTCTCTTCCCGCTCGCACTCGACCTCGACAACACAGTCTTTGGCTCCGCCACTGCGTGTTCCGGTGGTACGCACGCTGCAACACGTATGTATTCATTACCAGAGCGATGGCGAGGCATGACAGCATCTCTGTCTGACCAGAGAGTTATTTATCGTTGCTAGTCGGCGCTTGGACCGCGCCAGACGACAGTAGTGGCACGCACCGGGTCGCCAGGAACAGTTGTTATACATATATTGTAGCGCGAGTCGGGAGAGGTAGTCGTCGGTCGACAGTAGTGGCGGGTGGACGGTTGTACTGAGCGGGCGTCGGCGGCGTGCTCTGCTCGTCTCGCGACTCTGGTCACGGTTCGGGACGATGCATAGTATATTGTGTTATAATCAAAAGGTAGTGTGAAGCTGCATTGCGCAAATCTGATAACGTATGTTCATTGTACTTATTTTGTTCAACAACAAACAAAAGCCCCACTATTACTTTTTTCTAAAGTAACTTTTGTCTTTTAACGAAAAACATTCACTTTTTAAAGACTACTTCCTATGGCATTTCCCTCCAAGGAGTGCAATTAATTACCAGCCAGCACTCATTCATTGCACACAGCTGTGTAAGGGGTATCTACAATTGAGGAGCGGATATAAATGCAATTTTTTGTTTTTTTTGTGTCTTGTACCCTCCCCGCAAAATTTAAAATAATGGACAATGTTATTTACGGATGCTAATGGACATTGCGCTAATTGTAACCTCGCCCACAATGAGAGGTATTGAAAATGGCAACAAAAATGTGAAATTCGCAATCTCACTCAAATATACATTCTTCACAACATTTAAAGTCCGTTCAGTGACAAGAAACTTCAATTAAACCGAAATATCGGTCTTTGGCCCTGTGCAAAACAATCAGAATTAAAGTCTTACCTCCGAATAAATGGATGTCACATTTCTGCTCTTGTTGTTGCGCAGCGCTTGGAGGAACTGCATTGCAAATAATAATATTCTCTTTTTTTGTGATTTTAGTGACATTTTTCTTCAAAGAAGTGGAATGAAATGTGAAGTGCAACGAACTCTTTAGTTCAATAAAAACTTCAATGTTTGAAAAATGCTTTTCAAATAAACATTATTATTGGGGAACTTGTTGGAGAATAATTACAATAAATAAAATTTTTCATTATCTAATGATTATATTAATTAACAGTATACCTTATTCACCATCTTGACCAGTGTTGCCGACCGCCTACATCACACAACCGCCCTCAGCTGCTACTACTGACCGACCGCTCTGCATGACGACTATTAGCGTACTGCACGCGACGACTACTGACAGAGTACAGCCCTCAACTACACAGAGCTACAGACTCGCAACGACCGACCGACCGACTGACTGACTGGCTGGCTGGCTGGCTGGCTGGCTGGCTGGCTGGCTGGCTGGCTGAGAACCGCTCGCAACACTCGCGCAGTCCAGCGCAAACTCTCTGGTCACAGATGCTACAATGCCTCGCCATCGCTGCTATGTTACATACGTGTTTCAGTGTCTTTTTCATTGGGGTAACGATCTTTGGCTCTCTTTTTATTCTGAATACAGGGCCAAAGGTCAACGCTGCTGCCCTTATACAATTTATCAGGTTTCATTATGTCTGTTGCAATGTTACATACGGTTCATTCTTTCATTAATATTATCGTTGGCTTTGTTTTGTAGGGACGTTAACATTCTGGCACATTTTTATTATCATCGGACTCTCTGCTATTTGTGCAGGGAGGTTATACCTGGGTCCATTTCCATTTCCATTTACATTTTAATATTGATAGGCTTTTTTTTTTGTTTTCTTTTTTGTTTCTTGTTGTTTTTCCTTCTTTTTTTTTGTTGTTTTTTTTTTCTTTTTCTTTTGTTTTTGTTTTTCCCGCTCTCACCACCACCGCCGCATCACGCCTTCCGTTTTCTTGGTTTCTTTTCTGTTCTTCAACTGCTTCAACATCACCGCGCCCCATTTCCACACCACAGCCATCAGCCTCCAAGACGGGCAGGCGCAGTGTGCCATTTCCGGCGCACAAGCACACCCGTACGGTACTCTCCTCGCCCCCACGCCACCAACAACACAGCGACCACGCGGCTTTCAGGCACGGCACCGGCGAAATGCGCCGCCCCCGCCCCTCCGCGCATCCGTCCGTCTCGCCACGTTCACTGACAGCCGCGTCTGCGGCTACACCACGACAACCACAACACAACACAACACCGCTCCCCTCCCTGGCAACTCATTGTTTTTCTCCTCCTCTTTTGCACAAACCACAACGCCGAGCACAGGCGCAAGCCACCCACACCGCGCCCCTCCCCGTCCCGTCTTTGGCCGCCGCTCCTCGTTTGCCCCCTCCCATCTCCCGAAATGCCATGCCAGCAGCGTTACGCATGCCCCTCCCCTGTCCACACAACACTACCGCCAAACGAACAGCCTTCCGGGCCACATGCAGGGCACGCCCACCTCCAAACACTGCCAATTCACGGACGCACACACACACACACACACACTCACTCACTCACTCACTCACTTTCTCGACACCTTTCTGTACGGAGGGTGCGTCATCTCGACCGTGACAGAGTGACGGCAACTATCGACGATCCATTTCCCCCCACTGGTAACACATGTCCACTAACACCTACATACATCATTCAAGTACACAGACAATAGCATACACACAATGGGAGGGCACACGAACATGGACGGCACGGCACTGTCATACACTCTTCCTCAGAACCATATCAACAAACGTTACGTACATCCGGGAAAGCGAAAGCGAAAGCGAAAGCAAAAGCAAAAGCAAAGGCAAAGCCCAATGCAGCCGTCAAAGGTAACGTTCACCACGGCAGCCGCGCCGCCGTTAAACGCATTTCAGTGCGGCTCCAATACGCCTCCGACACGGGAACGTTCCGTTGCTCTACGAATGCGTTTCTCCCCTTTTTCCCTTCCTCTCTCTCTTTTGCCCCCCCTCTGTCCTTTCCTCCTTGCACTCTTGCCTCATTCCTCACGTTCTGCCCAGACATTCGACCGATCAAAGTCAACCTTTCGTTACCGTTCTCAAGCGCGACGGTGTACAACAGTATGACGGGTGTGCCCAAGACTTCGGTTCAGTTGCGTGACGCCGGTCTATCGCGCCGATCGACAGTTACTCAGCGGGCGACGGATCGGACCACGTCACCGACACACAAAACACTTTCAAACAAACAAATACATACCGGATGGACACAGACAAACACGTGTACAGACAGACATTCGCCAAACAAACGACCGCCGCCGTCGTCGTCGTCGTCGTCTAGCGTCGCGCTTACTGTACTGCACTGGACACGCGTGCATCTTGAATGACGACATCGGTGTGCGTGCGTCGTACGCACTCAGTCAGACACGGCTATCAAAAATCAGAGTCGAATGGTACATCATCGTGCGTGTCGCCGTACACGTACAGTACAATACAACAACAATGCGTCCTTAATGGCACGTTCATTTCAACGTCACTCACACACCTCCACGCTGCAGTTACGTCGCACCATTGTCAAACTCGGCGTACAGCAAAGGGAATAGTGGGCGGCAAAAAAAAAAAAAAAAAAAAAAAAAAAAACCAAACAAAAACATTTCACATTTCACCCTCGCCATGTATGTTGTGCAAAAAACAAACCCGCAAACGGCCGTCGTTACGGTGACACAAAAGTCGCCGATCGCACTGTCCCCCCTCGCAGACAGGTAACACACACACACCAACACCAACGGGTCAAAACCACTCCAACGAGGCGTGCCACCATTCCACGCCACGGCGACCAACCTCGTGGCCGTACCCCGCAACACGCTTTGACGCGCCCCCCCCCCCCCACCCACAATCAAAATGCACACATACATCACAGCCGTCCACACAAACAACAACAACAACAACAACAATTCCGCCCTTCCCGCAAAAGGCAAGTTGGTGGCCCTGAAAAGGGCCGTTTTGCCGCTCTCGCAACGGAGGAGCCTTCTCCATCCTTCCTTCCATTCCAGAGCCACCTCCTTACTTGGAGCTCGTGTACTTGGTCACCGCCTTCGTGCCCTCGCTCACGGCGTGCTTGGCCAGCTCGCCAGGCAGCAACAGCCGCACAGCGGTCTGGATCTCGCGGGACGTGATGGTCGAGCGCTTGTTGTAGTGCGCCAGGCGAGAAGCCTCGGCCGCAATGCGCTCGAAAATGTCGTTCACGAAGCTGTTCATGATGCTCATCGCCTTCGACGAGATGCCCGTGTCAGGGTGCACCTGCTTCAGCACCTTGTAGATGTAGATGGCATAGCTCTCCTTCCTCTTGCGCTTCTTCTTCTTGTCGCCCTTCGAAATGTTCTTCTGCGCCTTGCCAGCCTTCTTGGCGGCCTTCCCGCTAGTCTTGGGCGGCATCTCGAACGAACGTACGGCAGCAGCAACACCAGTAGCAAGCGCTCCGCTCTAGTCAGCGTCTCCCCACACAGTGGCACCCGCCGCCAGCCGCCGCCGCACCTTTACCAGCTCGCCCTGTTGCGGCCGCCGACCAATGGGGCGCGCGCGCAACCGGCCGCCGCACCCGAGCCCATAAAGCACCCCCACCCCGGCTGCGCCGGCACGCACTCCGCTGCTCGACTCGCTGCCGCTCGCACCGGTCGTTTTCGTTTCCGTTTCGTGTGCACCGTCGCTAGCCCATCGCCATGTCCGGACGCGGAAAGGGAGGCAAAGTCAAGGGCAAGTCAAAGTCCCGCTCAAGCAGGGCCGGGCTCCAGTTCCCGGTCGGCAGAATCCACCGCCTCCTGCGCAAGGGAAACTACGCAGAGCGCGTCGGCGCCGGGGCGCCCGTCTACCTCGCCGCCGTCATGGAGTACCTCGCGGCTGAGGTGCTCGAGCTGGCCGGAAACGCGGCCCGCGACAACAAGAAGACGCGCATCATCCCGCGCCACCTGCAGCTTGCCATCCGCAACGACGAGGAGCTCAACAAGCTCCTGTCGGGCGTCACCATCGCACAGGGTGGTGTCCTGCCCAACATCCAGGCCGTCCTGCTGCCAAAGAAGACCGAGAAGAAGGCCTAAAGGAGGCCAGGCAATCGCAGCGCCGCGTGCTCCCCTGCACGCAACGCGCTTTGCCGGCTCGGCCCACAACAATCGGCCCTTTTCAGGGCCACCACACAAACCTACGTCCAAAGCAAAATTTCAGTCGTCCTCGCCGCACCTTGTTTTGTTTTTTAACTTTGCACTTTCACAGCACAGCCGCCGCCGGCGCACGTCCGCCATCTTGTCGTCCACACAGCCCGTGTGGCCCAACACACACACACACACACACACACACATTTTGCACGGTCGCAGTCGCCTTCCAAAACGACAACGGCAGCAATAATGACCATTGTTAAAGGGAGGCGTGTCGACACACCGCCCTCCACTCCCGCGCGCAACGGCCGTCGACACGAACGAAACAGCTGATCCGGCCGCCTATGCCCACACGCCTTGCCTCGGAAACCCCAACGCCGCCGCAAACACACAGAGCCAAACCACGCAAGCAAATAATCACCGCCTCTCGCACAACAACACACAGCCCGCCATCTCCGTCGCGATCGATACAAAGACACACAATAACAAACACAAACGAAGCAGCTCCACACACAGCCAGCCACATGACACGTTTCCTTTCCTTCTCCCCTCCCAGTCACATCACGTCGCTCAAACGGACGGAAGGAAAGAAAGAAAGAAAGAAAGAACGAAACAAACAACACAGCGCACACACGCAGCAACAACACAGACTCTTTCGCACTTTTCAACTTCCGAACAGTGTGGTGGCCCTGAAAAGGGCCGTTTTCTAGTCTCTCCCACCCACAAGCACGGCCGCGGGAAGGCCAGCGCCCGCTGCGACGCAGCCTAACCGCCGAAACCGTACAGGGTGCGCCCCTGCCTCTTCAGGGCGTACACCACGTCCATGGCCGTCACAGTCTTGCGCTTGGCGTGCTCAGTGTACGTCACCGCGTCGCGGATCACGTTCTCCAGGAACACCTTCAGCACCCCGCGGGTCTCCTCGTAGATCAGACCAGAGATGCGCTTCACGCCGCCCCTGCGAGCCAGGCGGCGGATGGCGGGCTTCGTGATGCCCTGGATGTTGTCGCGCAACACCTTGCGGTGCCGCTTGGCGCCACCCTTGCCGAGCCCCTTTCCTCCCTTGCCGCGGCCTGTCATCCTTCCTCGGGCAAAGCAAAACGTGCACAAACAGCAGCTGCAGCGGCTGGAGAGTCGGCTACGGTCTGCGCCCAGCGCGCCCGCCGCCCCCCTATATAGACTCTGGCCCGCCCTCCCCCCCACCACGCGCAACCGAGGGCATATAAGCGCAGCACGGAGGCGCGCGGGCCCGTTGTCAAGGCAGCACCGGACGCCGCGCCGCACCTAACCTCCACGCACGCCGCTCCGCTACCGCTACCGCTACCGCTACCGCTACCGCTATGGCCCGCACAAAGCAAACGGCCCGCAAGTCCACCGGCGGAAAGGCGCCGCGCAAACAGCTCGCCACCAAGGCGGCGAGGAAGAGCGCGCCCGCCACCGGCGGCGTCAAGAAGCCCCACCGCTACAGGCCGGGCACCGTCGCCCTGCGAGAAATCAGGCGCTACCAGAAGAGCACAGAGCTGCTCATCCGCAAGCTGCCATTCCAGCGCCTAGTGCGCGAGATCGCCCAGGACTTCAAGACCGACCTGCGCTTCCAGAGCTCCGCAGTCATGGCCCTGCAGGAGGCCAGCGAGGCCTACCTCGTCGGCCTCTTCGAAGACACCAACCTGTGCGCAATCCACGCCAAGCGCGTCACCATCATGCCCAAGGACATCCAGCTCGCGCGCCGCATCCGCGGCGAGCGCGCCTAAACCGCGCCGCGGCACCGCACCGCACCGCACAAACAAAAACGGCCCTTTTCAGGGCCACTAACATCTCTCCGTCGCGAGCAAACTTTGTCGGTCGCCTGCCTCTCGCCCCGCAACCCAAAAACAAAAACCACCACTTCCCGTCCGTCCGCCACACCCGCTCACTCTGCCTGCCTGCTAGCAGCGCGCAACAATCACACATCATCCCTCCCCGGCGCTCAAAGCGCACAATACCCAACGGCCGACGTCACACCGCACGGGTGGCTGGCCGGCCGCCGCTTTCGTTTTTCGAAATCAAACAAACCCGCACTCCACTCCGACGGCCAACGGCCAGGCAGGCGCGCTCGCTCGCTCTACACGCCACCGAAATCCCCCGCCGACTCCTTCCCACATCTCAACGTGCCCCCCGTTGCAAAACATAACACACACACACACACACAAAGGAACAAAACAAAGACCAGACACGACTCGACAAGACAGACATCCGAGAAGAACCAACGCAGGCAAGCCAACCAACGTATTCAAACAAAACAACGTGACAGAAAACCAACCGTCGGCCGCCGCCACAAACACGGCGACAATCAACCACGACAACAACACCGCTTACCGCTACCCGCCGCCCACACCCGCCACCGACCCCCGCAATCCAACCACCACGGCACGCAAACAGCATCCCCACGGGCATACAGACAGACAACCCCACACCAAACGCAAACACGACAATCAAAACCTTCCCCGACGTGCTTTGATGGCCCTGAGAAGGGCCGTTTTGGGCCGCGCGTCTCTTGCGCGCCACTAGACGACGACGGGGGGGTGGGGACGACGGAGTCAAGCGCCAAACCCTTCCTTTCCCATCTCTTTCTCCTCTACTCTACTTCTTCTTCTGGGGCGAAGCCTTCGCCTTAGACGGCGTCGTCGCCTTCTTCGGGCGCGGCGCCTTCGGCTTCTTCGTCGGAACCTTGGCGGCCTTCTTCGCCTTCGACGGCGACTTGGCCTTGGCCGGCTTGGCCGCAGCCGCCTTCTTCGCACCCCGCGGGAGCGGCCGACGCCGCAGACGCCTTCTTGGCGGCGCCCGCCTTCCGACCGGTCGCCGCCTTCACGCCACCAGCCTTCTTTGCGCCGGCCGCACGGGCGCCCTTCTTCTCCTTGCTGGCCGGAGCGGGCGCGCTTCTTCTTGGCACCGCCAGCACGAGCCTTGCCGCCCTCGGCCGCCCCCCCGCCGCCGGCGCCGGCAAGCTTGAACGAGCCGGACGCGCCCTTCCCCTTCGTCTGCACCAGCTCGCCCGCCACGACGGCCGACTTGAGGTACTTCTTGATAAACGGCGCCAGCTTCTCCGCGTCCAGCTTGTAGTGCGCGGCTATGTACTTCTTGATCGCCTGCAGCGACGACCCGCCGCGCTCCTTCAGACTCTTGATGGCGGCCGTCACCATCTCAGAGGTGCGCGGGTGCGCAGGCTTGGCGCGCGGCTTCTTCGCAGACGACGCAGACTTGGCCTTCTTCGCAGTGCCGGTGGCGGCGGGTGCCGCAGCAGTCTCGTTCGTAGCGCGCCTGATCTGCCATTTCGACGACGCGCGTAACACACAGCGAGAGCGAGCGGGACGGCAGGCACGCAAGCACAGCACAGCAGCAGAGCAGAGAATCACAAGGCCCAGCCAGTGTCGCGGGCGGGCGCGGACGGCCGAGAGAGCGGCCGCCACTCTGCGCGCCGCCGCGCCGCGCCTCCCGCGCTTGCTACCGCCCAACGTCCGACAGCCTGTGCGGAGCAGCCCCAAACCTGCGCCACAACCGCCCGCGCCTTTCAAACCACCGAGGATGGGGCTACACACAGCCACACCACACTCGCCAACCAGTCGCCACGGCAGCGCCGCAAACCACGGCCAAACTGCAGCTACCGCGCGCTACAGCCTGGGTCGGCCCGCCGAGAATCGCCGCCCCCGCCCAAATGCCGCCCCCACAGCCCCAGCCGACGACCCGCCACAATGGCCAAACCTTCGGCAAAACTCCCACACCGTCGCCGCGGCAGCCCGGCCAGCGCGGCCGGCGCCACAGCCACACAAGCCGAGGCGTGCGGCGATGACGGCCGTGCAAACGCGCCTCCGCCGCCCCATCGCCTTCCGTCGCCCTCCCGCCGTTTCCCGATCGGCCCGCAGCCGTCGGGCCACATCGCGCGCCGTCCTCCTCCTCTCGCCCGCCAACATTCACAGCCGTTTCTCAACAATTGCCCGCCGCAAACGGACGCCGCCTGCGCAACAGGCGCCGCCGCCCCTCGCCGCTTCCGACCCAACCCCTCGACCGAGGCAAACCGCAATCCGAATCTACAGACCAACCCAATCTGCCGTCAGCACACACGACAGCCGACCTTACACGTTACGCGTTACACATTACGTTTACACGTCTAGGTTAGGTTACATTACGTTTACACGTCTAGGTTAGGTTAGGTTAGGTTAGGTTAGGTTAAGTGGACGTGGGTTAGGTTAAGGGGACTTGGGTTAGGTTAAGCGTCAAACTTAGGTTAAGCATTCAAACACGTCAGGCGTCAGAGGTTAGGTTAGCTTAGCTTAGCTTAGGTTAGGGTTAGGTTAGGTTAGGTTAGGTTAGGGTTAGGTTAGGTTAAGGGGTCAGTGCCAGGTTAAGAAGCGTCAAACGTATGTTAAAAAAGCGTTCAAACGTGAGGCGTGAGCCGGACAGCTTACCCTTACGTAGACGTTAGGGGCTCACAGGCTGAGCTCACCTCGCCACACCACAGGTTAGGTTCGGTTCGCTCGGCTCAGCGTAAAGCGCCGAGGTCAGGGTTACGTTCGTTCAACCTTCGGGCGCCACACCTTTCGTTGAAAGGTCGCGACGGGACGACGTCGGCAGGCACGCCGCAAACGAACAAAAACGTACAGACGACGTCGAAAACCGCCGACAGACGGGGGAGCAGCACGACCACGACCAGATACCGAGCGCGAACGAGACACACGCGAACCACCCCCCACCGCCAAAGGGCACCACACAACAACCCAGAGCACCACGTGTCGACACCAGAGCAACCCGCCGCTCACGCGACATGGCTGGCACCGAAGGGCAACCGCCCGCAACTGCGCTTTCCGCGCCGGCCCGGATGCACGTCGTGCTACAACAACACCACTACCGTACACAGCCGCTGTTCACAACATCACTATCATGCGCGCCCGCGGCTCGCCGCCGTCGCAGTCGCAGTCGCAGCCCCAACGCCACCACTTCTGCACCACCATTCACACGCACCGCAACACAGCTCGCCGACACAGCCGAACAAAACAAACACCACACAACAACAGCAACAACGCCGCCGCCTCTACTTGTGCCGGCGACCCACCCCGCCGATGGCGCACCTTTCGCCAGCCGGCAATCGACACACACGCACCCACCCACCCCCCCCCGGGGCCCAGTGCAAAAAAAAAAAAAACAAAAAAACAAAACAACACAAACGACACGGGGGAAGCGCACACCGCCACTTCGCGCGCACGCCACCAACCAGTCGTCGTCTCAAAATAACAAACACAAACAAAATAAACTAACAACTAGGGCAGGGCAACACAAAACAAAAACGCCTCGCACGAACCGCCCACAAAAAGGACAAGCC
>NW_025725483.1:17500-22500 GCF_021461395.2 Schistocerca americana | reverse complement strand
ACCTCTAACGTCGCAATACGAATGCCCCCGCCTGTCCCTATTAATCATTACCTCGGGTTCCGAAAACCAACAAAATAGAACCGAGGTCCTATTCCATTATTCCATGCACACAGTATTCAGGCGGGCTTGCCTGCTTTAAGCACTCTAATTTGTTCAAAGTAAACGTGCCGGCCCACCGAGACACTCACTCAAGAGCACCCTGGTAGGATTGCAACGGGGTCCGCCTCGGGACGCACGAGCACGCACGAGGCGCGTCGCACGCCTTCGGCTCGCCCCACCGGCAGGACGTCCCACGATACATGCCAGTTAAACACCGACGGGCGGTGAACCAACAGCGTGGGACACAAATCCAACTACGAGCTTTTTAACCGCAACAACTTTAATATACGCTATTGGAGCTGGAATTACCGCGGCTGCTGGCACCAGACTTGCCCTCCAATAGATACTCGTTAAAGGATTTAAAGTGTACTCATTCCGATTACGGGGCCTCGGATGAGTCCCGTATCGTTATTTTTCGTCACTACCTCCCCGTGCCGGGAGTGGGTAATTTGCGCGCCTGCTGCCTTCCTTGGATGTGGTAGCCGTTTCTCAGGCTCCCTCTCCGGAATCGAACCCTGATTCCCCGTTACCCGTTACAACCATGGTAGGCGCAGAACCTACCATCGACAGTTGATAAGGCAGACATTTGAAAGATGCGTCGCCGGTACGAGGACCGTGCGATCAGCCCAAAGTTATTCAGAGTCACCAAGGCAAACGGACCGGACGAGCCGACCGATTGGTTTTGATCTAATAAAAGCGTCCCTTCCATCTCTGGTCGGGACTCTGTTTGCATGTATTAGCTCTAGAATTACCACAGTTATCCAAGTAACGTGGGTACGATCTAAGGAACCATAACTGATTTAATGAGCCATTCGCGGTTTCACCTTAATGCGGCTTGTACTGAGACATGCATGGCTTAATCTTTGAGACAAGCATATGACTACTGGCAGGATCAACCAGGGAGCTGCGTCAACTAGAGCTGAGCAGCCGGCCGCCCGGGAGTGTGTCCCGGGGGCCCGCGCGAACACGCAAGCGTCCGCTCAATTATTCTGCAAACAGGAGGAGGCTGAGCTCCCCTGCACAATACACCTCGAAACCCTCTCAGGTCCCGGCGGCGCGCAGCGCCGTCCTAAGTACTTGGTCGGGTTCGAGAGAGGCGCAATCGCCCGGAGTTTGGCGAGTAGACGCTTTAGGTGCGACCACCCGTGCTCCCAACTGAGCTTGCCGCTGCCGACAGAGGCCCGGGAGCGTGCTGTCGTGGCATTGCCGGCGGGAGACAACACGCGCCACCTACGGTGACCGGCAGCTCCAACGCCAGCGCCACAGAAGGACAAAAGCCCCACTTGGGTGCCGAAGCGAACTCTCCCAGCACAGCGCACGCGCCAACACGTCCGCACAGCTGCGATACAAACCACCTGCGAGAACCGCAGAGGCGACCGAGCAGCAGACGGCGTCGCGGCGCCGAGCGCCGGGCGGCGGCGCATCCTCAGCGCACACAGTCCTCAATCGGACCAGCACACTGCAGATGTCCACCGCGCTTCGCACCGGGCCCGCGAGGACCTACTTTGGCCGCACGGCGCCGCGTGCAGGGTGCGCCGGCGCGCAGCTGCGCCGCCTGCCGCCTCCGTCGGCCGGCGCGCCTGCCACTGGCCGCCCCCACCAGCCGGCTGTAGCGCGTGCGCCCACGCACCGCGCGGCCAGCACGCCGGGAGGCCCCCCCTCACCGGCCGGGGACGGTCCCACCCAGCCACCGCCGCGTATCGCTTCACACCCAGATGCCATTCACGTTCGTGGGCATGGTGGGTATCGCTGGAACAACCGGTTGGTAGCTCAACCGATCGTCGCCATCACTGATTCACCTCTAGCGAGAACAACCGCACCACAACGGTTTACCAGTTGTTCATTTGCATAACGTCACCAGCAAACGTAGGCGTCCATCGCCATTTGCAAATTCAACGATTGTTGCATGCCTGTGTCAGGTGTCACGACACACTATGTCTGCCCACATACACGCAACAACATGTGCACGCTTCGCGAACACGTGGAAGGTGGCCCCCGTACGTATGCGATGTCCATTGCGCGAACGACTGTCAACCGGCCTCTGTCGCATGTCGCAGATGTGGAACGCAGTGCACCATGCTATCACGGTGTGTGAGAAGAGACGACTACGTCTGACAACACGCGCCACTACATCAACAGACGGCTCATGCTGATCGCCATCCAGGGCATACCACACTGCAATCCAGCTCTTATAGGGAGACGACACGTAGCTGAGTGCACAACATTTGGACCGCATGGTTCGCCGTTGTTGGCGCAGTCGTTGTACGGTCACATGTACCACGATGTATCATTCAGTACATGAGGACCAATGTGCAGTACAGTGTGTGATTTGGACGTACAACATCAGCGGACAGTTGACACAGGCCGTACCACAGCGTAGGCTAAGTGCTTCGCACATGCGAATGCCAATGAACAACTGCAAATGCCAATGAACAACTGCAAAGGGCATTGAGCATGTACGTCCTGCTGCCATCCACATTACAGTGTATAGCTGCAAGGTGTTTAACATGAAGCGATACACTGGGGACCGGGCAGTGCGAGTAGCAAACTATATTGCGGGGGTTGCAGTTAGGCAACACTACACTAATTTAACGCGTCGTATGACAATTACAGAGCAGGTTAAGGCCCAACGTGTGTTGGGTTAAGGCCCAACGTGTGTTGGGTTAAGGCCCAACGTGTGTTGGGTTAAGGCCCAACGTGTGTTGGGTTAAGGCCCAACGTGTGTTGGGTTAAGGCCCAACGTGTGTTGGGTTAAGGCCCAACGTGTGTTGGGTTAAGGCCCAACGTGTGTTGGGTTAAGGCCCAACGTGTGTTGGGTTAAGGCCCAACGTGTGTTGGGTTAAGGCCCAACGTGTGTTGGGTTAAGGCCCAACGTGTGTTGGGTTAAGGCCCAACGTGTGTTGGGTTACGTTAAGGGGCAATGTGGGTTACGTTAAGGGGCAATGTGGGTTACGTTAAGGGGCAATGTGGGTTACGTTACGGCGCAATATAGGTTACGTTACGGCGCAATATAGGTTACGTTAAGGCGCAATATCGGTTACGTTAAGGCGCAATACAGGTTACGTTAAGGCGCAATACAGGTTACGTTAAGGCGCAATACAGGTTACGTTAAGGCGCAATACAGGTTACGTTAAGGCGCAATACAGGTTACGTTAAGGCGCAATACAGGTTACGTTAAGGCGCAATGCAGGTTACGTTAAGGCGCAATACAGGTTACGTTAAGGCGCAATACAGGTTACGTTAAGGCGCAATACAGGTTACGTTAAGGCGCAATACAGGTTACGTTAAGGCGCAATACAGGTTACGTTAAGGCGCAATACAGGTTACGTTAAGGCGCAATACAGGTTACGTTAAGGCGCAATACAGGTTACGTTAAGGCGCAATACAGGTTACGTTAAGGCGCAATACAGGTTACGTTAAGGCGCAATACAGGTTACGTTAAGGCGCAATACAGGTTACGTTAAGGCGCAATACAGGTTACGTTAAGGCGCAATACAGGTTACGTTAAGGCGCAATACAGGTTACGTTAAGGCGCAATACAGGTTACGTTAAGGCGCAATACAGGTTACGTTAAGGCGCAATACAGGTTACGTTAAGGCGCAATACAGGTTAGGTTAAGGCGCAATACAGGTTAGGTTAAGGCGCAATACAGGTTAGGTTAAGGCGCAATACAGGTTAGGTTAAGGTACGACATAGGTTAGGTTAAGGTACGACATAGGTTAGGTTAAGGTACGACATAGGTTAGGTTAAGGTACGACATAGGTTAGGTTAAGGTACGACATAGGTTAGGTTAAGGTACGACATAGGTTAGGTTAAGGTACGACATAGGTTAGGTTAAGGTACGACATAGGTTAGGTTAAGGTACGACATAGGTTAGGTTAAGGTACGACATAGGTTAGGTTAAGGTACGACATAGGTTAGGTTAAGGTACGACATAGGTTAGGTTAAGGTACGACATAGGTTAGGTTAAGGTACGACATAGGTTAGGTTAAGGTACGACATAGGTTAGGTTAAGGTACGACATAGGTTAGGTTAAGGTACGACATAGGTTAGGTTAAGGTACGACATAGGTTAGGTTAAGGTACGACATAGGTTAGGTTAAGGTACGACATAGGTTAGGTTAAGGTACGACATAGGTTAGGTTAAGGTACGACATAGGTTAGGTTAAGGTACGACATAGGTTAGGTTAAGGTACGACATAGGTTAGGTTAAGGTACGACATAGGTTAGGTTAAGGTACGACATAGGTTAGGTTAAGGTACGACATAGGTTAGGTTAAGGTACGACATAGGTTAGGTTAAGGTACGACATAGGTTAGGTTAAGGTACGACATAGGTTAGGTTAAGGTACGACATAGGTTAGGTTAAGGTACGACATAGGTTAGGTTAAGGTACGACATAGGTTAGGTTACGGTACGACATAGGTTAGGTTACGGTACGACATAGGTTAGGTTACGGTACGACATAGGTTAGGTTACGGTACGACATAGGTTAGGTTACGGTACGACATAGGTTAGGTTACGGTACGACATAGGTTAGGTTACGGTACGACATAGGTTAGGTTACGGTACGACATAGGTTAGGTTACGGTACGATATAGGTTAGGTTACGGTACGATATAGGTTAGGTTAAGGTACACATTGTTGTAAGGAAAGGTTTAATGGGGGGCGGGGCGGGGCGGCCGGTTTGTTGATTGTGATTATAGTAAGTGGATGCCTGCGGCATCATCTGATTTGCCACGTCAGGATGCACCTTTGGCTCATGACAGGCGGCGCTCTCATTCCATGCTTGTGGCAGACCTGTGTCTTTCATTCCTGCCATTGTTTGTGTGCTGTGAGAGGAGGCAGTATTGTGATGTTGGGTGCACCCCTGTGTAGGACATGTGTGGGTGTTGGTGGCTTGG
>NW_025725483.1:10000-12500 GCF_021461395.2 Schistocerca americana | reverse complement strand
GTTGAACAGGAGGGGGGAGAGGGGATCGCCCTGGCGAACGCCCCGTGCTGGCTGCACAGACACGCCCACGCCGGCGCCGTCCGCTATCACTGTCGTGCTGCCCTCGTAGCACCGCTCGACATACTCGACAAAACAATCCGGCAGGCCATGCGCCTTCAGCACGGGGCGAAGGGCAGCATGATCTACCGAATCGAATGCCTTAGATACGTCGATCGATGCCACAAAGACAGAGCGGCAGGAGCGAACTGCGTCAGTGAGAGCAGTGTCCAAGATGAAGGTATTTTCCAACATCCCATCCCGAGGGATGAATGCCCGCTGACGTTCGTCCACAGCACATGCGCGCATCAGGCGTGACGCGAGAACCTTGTGAAAGGTCCGCGCCAACACCGAGCAGACCGTAATGGGGCGAAAGTCAGCGGGGGATGTTGGTGCAGCCGTCTTCGGGAGAAGGGACGTTCGCGCGCGAAGCAGGCGTTCCGGAAGGGCGCGGGCCAGAAGGAAGAGATTCATCACTTTCACCAGGACTTCGTGCGGCAGGCGCCGCAACTCCGCTGGGGTAAGGCCGTCCGGCCCGGCTGCTGATCCCCTGGGCGGCAACGCGGCGGCGACCTCCTCATGTGTGACCGGCCCCCATAGGCACTCGGGAGCGACAGGCTCCGAGTGCGGGAGGAGGCGGTCACGAATGAAGCCCGCGGTGGAGATGGGCTTCTTGGTGAAGAGGTCCGCCCAGAAGTCCAGCAGACCAGGGATGGCAGGTGGCGGCTGGAGCAGGGTGCCATCCAAGAGGCCGCGCACGCAACGTGCACGCGACCGTCGGAAGGCATCCTGCGTTCTCGCGTACTCCCAGCGGCGCCGCTTGCGCTTCTGCGTCGGCGGCGCGGCAGGCGGCCGCTTCGATGGTTGGCGCGGCCGCTGTGTCCTGGTGATCGATCTCTCCCCTCTGGACCCGACCGACGCAAGGGCATCCGGGAGCATGCCCAGGATGACATCGGGCGGCGTGCCCCGCCCCAGACCTATGACACGATCCAGGGCAGAGAAACGCTGGGCGGAAGCGGGTAGCCCCGCCAGATGCTCCCAGATGGCGGCGTCAGTCGGCCCCTCCGGCGGCGGCCCGGTGGTGTCGGCCGCGAAGTCCTCGGCTGCGTCGACGGGCGGCGCAGCGGCCTCGCCCGCGTCAGGCAGCGGGCTCGCTGCTCCCCGGCGGGACGCCGGCTCTTCCCCCCGACCGATCTCAAGCGCCTCCATGAATTGGCGGACAAGCTGCTTGTGGGCAGCTTGCCGCCGTCGGCACTTGATTGCCTCAAGCGTTCGGTCGGGGAACATCCTGATGAGCTCTTGATTTACAAAGAAGAACCGGGCGTCCCTCTCGAGGAACAGTTCGGCCTCCGCCTTGGCGAGCGACAGGACTTCTTCCTCCGTCCACCTCGCGCGATGCCTCTCCGTGACGATCTCCGCGTTGGCGGCCGCAAGGTGTTGGCGGCGGCGATGGACCCCGAGACCGTTCTTGGTGGTGAAGCTGCGGTGGCACTCACTACAGGCGTATACAGCTGCAAAAGTTACAAGATTTTCGGCACGGCCGGTTGGCCGGCTAGGTGCTGGGGGAGTTGGGGTGGCACCTTCAGCGGAAGGGCCACCACTTTTTCTCTGAATACTGCCCCCAACTAAAAAAAGGGATAGTGCGAGGGGGGGCTGGTAACCCCCCCAAGCCCCTGGTGCGGTCTTCCACTCTGCGAAAATCAGCGGGCCCACGAGAAGGGGAGAAGACCGCAGAGTCATAGTTACTCCCGCCGTTTACCCGCGCTTGCTTGAATTTCTTCACGTTGACATTCAGAGCACTGGGCAGAAATCACATTGCGTCAACACCCGCTAGGGCCATCGCAATGCTTTGTTTTAATTAGACAGTCGGATTCCCCCAGTCCGTGCCAGTTCTGAGTTGATCGTTGAATGGCGGCCGAAGAGAATCCGCGCACCCGCGCGCCCCCGGAGGAGCACGCTAAGGCGGACGCGGCCTCGCAGCAAGGAAGATCCGTGGGAGGCCAAGGCACGGGACCGAGCTCGGATCCTGCACGCAGGTTGAAGCACCGGGGCGCGAACGCCGCGCAGGCGCGCGCATCCTGCACCGCCGGCCAGCACGAGGCCAACCAACGGCGAGAGCAGACCACGCCCGCGCTAAACGCCCGCACTTACCGGCACCCCTACGGCACTCACCTCGCCCAGGCCCGGCACGTTAGCGCTGACCCACTTCCCGACCAAGCCCGACACGCCCCGATCCTCAGAGCCAATCCTTATCCCGAAGTTACGGATCCAATTTGCCGACTTCCCTTACCTACATTATTCTATCGACTAGAGGCTCTTCACCTTGGAGACCTGCTGCGGATATGGGTACGAACCGGCGCGACACCTCCACGTGGCCCTCTCCCGGATTTTCAAGGTCCGAGGGGAAGATCGGGACACCGCCGCAACTGCGGTGCTCTTCGCGTTCCAAACCCTATCTCCCTGC
>NW_025725483.1:0-5000 GCF_021461395.2 Schistocerca americana | reverse complement strand
AACTGAGCTTGCCGCTGCCGACAGAGGCCCGGGAGCGTGCTGTCGTGGCATTGCCGGCGGGAGACAACACGCGCCACCTACGGTGACCGGCAGCTCCAACGCCAGCGCCACAGAAGGACAAAAGCCCCACTTGGGTGCCGAAGCGAACTCTCCCAGCACAGCGCACGCGCCAACACGTCCGCACAGCTGCGATACAAACCACCTGCGAGAACCGCAGAGGCGACCGAGCAGCAGACGGCGTCGCGGCGCCGAGCGCCGGGCGGCGGCGCATCCTCAGCGCACACAGTCCTCAATCGGACCAGCACACTGCAGATGTCCACCGCGCTTCGCACCGGGCCCGCGAGGACCTACTTTGGCCGCACGGCGCCGCGTGCAGGGTGCGCCGGCGCGCAGCTGCGCCGCCTGCCGCCTCCGTCGGCCGGCGCGCCTGCCACTGGCCGCCCCCACCAGCCGGCTGTAGCGCGTGCGCCCACGCACCGCGCGGCCAGCACGCCGGGAGGCCCCCCCTCACCGGCCGGGGACGGTCCCACCCAGCCACCGCCGCGTATCGCTTCACACCCAGATGCCATTCACGTTCGTGGGCATGGTGGGTATCGCTGGAACAACCGGTTGGTAGCTCAACCGATCGTCGCCATCACTGATTCACCTCTAGCGAGAACAACCGCACCACAACGGTTTACCAGTTGTTCATTTGCATAACGTCACCAGCAAACGTAGGCGTCCATCGCCATTTGCAAATTCAACGATTGTTGCATGCCTGTGTCAGGTGTCACGACACACTATGTCTGCCCACATACACGCAACAACATGTGCACGCTTCGCGAACACGTGGAAGGTGGCCCCCGTACGTATGCGATGTCCATTGCGCGAACGACTGTCAACCGGCCTCTGTCGCATGTCGCAGATGTGGAACGCAGTGCACCATGCTATCACGGTGTGTGAGAAGAGACGACTACGTCTGACAACACGCGCCACTACATCAACAGACGGCTCATGCTGATCGCCATCCAGGGCATACCACACTGCAATCCAGCTCTTATAGGGAGACGACACGTAGCTGAGTGCACAACATTTGGACCGCATGGTTCGCCGTTGTTGGCGCAGTCGTTGTACGGTCACATGTACCACGATGTATCATTCAGTACATGAGGACCAATGTGCAGTACAGTGTGTGATTTGGACGTACAACATCAGCGGACAGTTGACACAGGCCGTACCACAGCGTAGGCTAAGTGCTTCGCACATGCGAATGCCAATGAACAACTGCAAATGCCAATGAACAACTGCAAAGGGCATTGAGCATGTACGTCCTGCTGCCATCCACATTACAGTGTATAGCTGCAAGGTGTTTAACATGAAGCGATACACTGGGGACCGGGCAGTGCGAGTAGCAAACTATATTGCGGGGGTTGCAGTTAGGCAACACTACACTAATTTAACGCGTCGTATGACAATTACAGAGCAGGTTAAGGCCCAACGTGTGTTGGGTTAAGGCCCAACGTGTGTTGGGTTAAGGCCCAACGTGTGTTGGGTTAAGGCCCAACGTGTGTTGGGTTAAGGCCCAACGTGTGTTGGGTTAAGGCCCAACGTGTGTTGGGTTAAGGCCCAACGTGTGTTGGGTTAAGGCCCAACGTGTGTTGGGTTAAGGCCCAACGTGTGTTGGGTTAAGGCCCAACGTGTGTTGGGTTAAGGCCCAACGTGTGTTGGGTTAAGGCCCAACGTGTGTTGGGTTAAGGCCCAACGTGTGTTGGGTTAAGGCCCAACGTGTGTTGGGTTAAGGCCCAACGTGTGTTGGGTTAAGGCCCAACGTGTGTTGGGTTACGTTAAGGGGCAATGTGGGTTACGTTAAGGGGCAATGTGGGTTACGTTAAGGGGCAATGTGGGTTACGTTACGGCGCAATATAGGTTACGTTACGGCGCAATATAGGTTACGTTAAGGCGCAATATCGGTTACGTTAAGGCGCAATACAGGTTACGTTAAGGCGCAATACAGGTTACGTTAAGGCGCAATACAGGTTACGTTAAGGCGCAATACAGGTTACGTTAAGGCGCAATACAGGTTACGTTAAGGCGCAATACAGGTTACGTTAAGGCGCAATGCAGGTTACGTTAAGGCGCAATACAGGTTACGTTAAGGCGCAATACAGGTTACGTTAAGGCGCAATACAGGTTACGTTAAGGCGCAATACAGGTTACGTTAAGGCGCAATACAGGTTACGTTAAGGCGCAATACAGGTTACGTTAAGGCGCAATACAGGTTACGTTAAGGCGCAATACAGGTTACGTTAAGGCGCAATACAGGTTACGTTAAGGCGCAATACAGGTTACGTTAAGGCGCAATACAGGTTACGTTAAGGCGCAATACAGGTTACGTTAAGGCGCAATACAGGTTACGTTAAGGCGCAATACAGGTTACGTTAAGGCGCAATACAGGTTACGTTAAGGCGCAATACAGGTTACGTTAAGGCGCAATACAGGTTACGTTAAGGCGCAATACAGGTTACGTTAAGGCGCAATACAGGTTACGTTAAGGCGCAATACAGGTTACGTTAAGGCGCAATACAGGTTACGTTAAGGCGCAATACAGGTTACGTTAAGGCGCAATACAGGTTAGGTTAAGGCGCAATACAGGTTACGTTAAGGCGCAATACAGGTTAGGTTAAGGTACGACATAGGTTAGGTTAAGGTACGACATAGGTTAGGTTAAGGTACGACATAGGTTAGGTTAAGGTACGACATAGGTTAGGTTAAGGTACGACATAGGTTAGGTTAAGGTACGACATAGGTTAGGTTAAGGTACGACATAGGTTAGGTTAAGGTACGACATAGGTTAGGTTAAGGTACGACATAGGTTAGGTTAAGGTACGACATAGGTTAGGTTAAGGTACGACATAGGTTAGGTTAAGGTACGACATAGGTTAGGTTAAGGTACGACATAGGTTAGGTTAAGGTACGACATAGGTTAGGTTAAGGTACGACATAGGTTAGGTTAAGGTACGACATAGGTTAGGTTAAGGTACGACATAGGTTAGGTTAAGGTACGACATAGGTTAGGTTAAGGTACGACATAGGTTAGGTTAAGGTACGACATAGGTTAGGTTAAGGTACGACATAGGTTAGGTTAAGGTACGACATAGGTTAGGTTAAGGTACGACATAGGTTAGGTTAAGGTACGACATAGGTTAGGTTAAGGTACGACATAGGTTAGGTTAAGGTACGACATAGGTTAGGTTAAGGTACGACATAGGTTAGGTTAAGGTACGACATAGGTTAGGTTAAGGTACGACATAGGTTAGGTTAAGGTACGACATAGGTTAGGTTAAGGTACGACATAGGTTAGGTTAAGGTACGACATAGGTTAGGTTAAGGTACGACATAGGTTAGGTTAAGGTACGACATAGGTTAGGTTACGGTACGACATAGGTTAGGTTACGGTACGACATAGGTTAGGTTACGGTACGACATAGGTTAGGTTACGGTACGACATAGGTTAGGTTACGGTACGACATAGGTTAGGTTACGGTACGACATAGGTTAGGTTACGGTACGACATAGGTTAGGTTACGGTACGACATAGGTTAGGTTACGGTACGACATAGGTTAGGTTACGGTACGATATAGGTTAGGTTACGGTACGATATAGGTTAGGTTAAGGTACACATTGTTGTAAGGAAAGGTTTAATGGGGGGCGGGGCGGGGCGGCCGGTTTGTTGATTGTGATTATAGTAAGTGGATGCCTGCGGCATCATCTGATTTGCCACGTCAGGATGCACCTTTGGCTCATGACAGGCGGCGCTCTCATTCCATGCTTGTGGCAGACCTGTGTCTTTCATTCCTGCCATTGTTTGTGTGCTGTGAGAGGAGGCAGTATTGTGATGTTGGGTGCACCCCTGTGTAGGACATGTGTGGGTGTTGGTGGCTTGGCTGAGCAATGGTGGTTGTCGGGTGGGTGGGATATTCTGTTTTCTGAGTGGACCTCCCAGTCTGGTTATGACAGTGTGGATTGTCTAATGTGGCGGAGAGGATGCACTGGGTGTTGTTCCATGCTGGTGCTTACATATTGTCTGTGTGCGTGTTACAGGCAGAGAGTAGTGCGTGATAAGGGTGTGTGGCTGACGTGTGGTTGTGATTGTGAGCAGAGTCTTTCAGCATGTATACGGACAGTTGTATACATTATCTGTATTCTGATGGCTCTATCTATTACTAATCAGCGCCGTGTATACGTTTAATCCGGTTCCAGTCGAAACTGTTGTATCTCTGTACATTAGTGACACGGCGAGCCCGCTATGTAGTTACTCGTCTCGGCAGCTTCCACCGGTGTATGGCAAATGATTATAAGGAATCAGTCTAGTCGTCAATACCGATGGTGTGACGTCACATGTCTGGGGTGGGGGACGCTGCGCCCTTCCGGTGGGTCATGGCCTAGAAAGACTCTTCCCACGCAGGGGGGCGTGGACTGTCATTGACTCTTCCAGGTAATATACTTGCCGTACGTTCTTGCGACTGCGAGTGCAACGCTCACCGGTACCGACATGGATGGAGCGCCTCCTAGCTGACCGCTCAGCATCGGCATTCGTACAGAGAGCAACGCGGTCGCGTCTCTAGCTCGTAACTGGTACAGCCCGCAGCTCATGTATAGGGACAGCGGGAATGTCGCATATTGGAGATAACTCTTCATGAAACGCATGTTATAGGGGTGGATTGCACATTGCGACTGCGGGAAAAGTCCGCCGTTCATCCGCTGGAGTTGCGAGTTGGGCGGTTGGAGTGGGGCGCAGGTGGAGTGATTGCCGGTCCACGATTTCGTGCGGCAGAGGCGCTGGCGTTGGGGTGCTGTGGTCGACAGAGGACGCAGGCTTTGTGGGTGGGGTCGAAAGATGGGCACTGTGGGCCCATCGATGTCTTGGTCGGCTTGGCGTCTCATAGATGGCGGTATCGTCGTTGCAGGACGTCATGCCGCGGGAGACCTACAGATGGCGCTGTGTTTTGTGGTGCGCTCG